>NC_043708.1:42356419-42428560 GCF_006229205.1 Suricata suricatta
ATATATATATATATATATATATATATATATATATATATATATATATATATATAACTGAAGTTCATCCCTGATGTTCTTAATACTTTACTTCTGTTAAAACTCTTAATTTATTCCAAAAGGACCGAAGCAAGGCAAAAATAAATCCATGTTCACAAGCACACTCTGGATATTGTCACTTTAGCAAAGGTCATCCTAAAATTATACAACCTCTTACTGGACAGGGTAGGCAAAAAAAAAAAAATATCGCTCTCACTTGTGATTCTACTCCGCTTCTTCTCTCCCTATAGTACTTTGAAGTATTTCTCTCCTACCAACTCCCCCACTGGAACATGAGCTAATTTTATACCAACAATTATATTTTCTGCAGTTTGCTTAATTTTTTCCTTACTGGCAAATCTAGCGCACATACAAGCACAAATACCTCTGTTTCCTCAACCACATTCAATTCTTCTTATTACAGCCAATTTCCTTCCCAAAGAAAACTTTGCTTAACTAGAGGTAGCAGCTACATTTTTATGACTTTGGAACCCATTTTTGTAAGATATTGTATGAATGTTTCTTGAAGTATTTTGCCTCCCTGAGAGGAGGCCTCACACACCAGGAGGACAAGCTGGAGGAAGGAAGTGGCTGGAAGGAGCTGCTGGTGAGGAGGTGATGCGGGGCAGCAGAGCAGGGTCCCATACAGCACCAGCTCAGGGTGGAGCTTCACCTCGGCTTTGTTACCCTCAAATAGATGGTTAGCTGCTAAAATAGGTATCTTTTCTTCTAAAATGACTTTGTGGGGGGACACAAAAACAAAAAATAAACAAATAAACAAAAAACCTCGCACCACCTCCTATAGTACCCTGAGAAGGGAAAAATATCATCTCTTGTGATATTCTTACCAAAATTAATAACCTGAATTTAATCATAAAGAGACACCAAATGGGTGGGACATTCTATAAAATAACTTTTTTCCCCACCACTCTTCAAAAGCAGTCATGAAAGATAAAAACAGACTGAGGAACTGTTCTGGGCTCCAGGAGGCTAAGGAAACAACTAAATCAGTGGGATCCCAGATTGGATCCCAGTCCAGAAAAAGGACATCTGTGGGATGATTAGAGAAACCTGAATTATTTAATTTGAACTTAATTCTACAGAATTAATCTGTAGTAATCACAGCATCATAACAATGTGAACATTCTGATTTTGATCATTTGACTATAGTTTTTAAGAGGTTAATATTTGAAGATGCTGAGTGAAGGGTATAGGGAATCTTTGTACACTTTTTCCACCTTCTTTTGTAGGTCTGAAATTATAAGGTTTTATAAAAAGGTTTTTAAAAAATTAATGATGTAAATATTTATTAAGTGAGAGGTGGCTGCCTTTCTTCCCCATTCCCATTTTCTTCCTCAAGGCACCACTTCTTGCTGGCTGTCCGCTGGCTGCTCAGGGCCACCTTCTGATCTCCTAAACAGGATTCCTGGGCTTGGAACCATGCTCATCCTACTGCTCATCAAGAGGAATGCCAGTCCGCTTCCTCAGGGACCTGTGAGGATGATGGGGCTAATCTGATAAACCGTCTGTGCCGGAGCGTTAGCAGTCCATCAGGGCTCTCTGCAACCACCTGTTGAAGTTACTCTGTCTTCAGGCAAAGGTGAGAACCTTGTGGGAACTTCATGCATTTTGTAGAAACAAGTGATATTTAAGCAGCGGGTACATGGCACCCTGGTCAAACTATCCGGAAGGCAATAACAATCAGAATTTTCAAGTATAGCCAGGGGCACCTGGGTGGCCCAGTAGGTTAAGCATCTGACTCTTGATTTCAACTTAGGTCATGATCTCACAGTTCATGGGTTCAAGCTCCACATCAGGCTCTGCACTGGAGCACACTGCCTGCTTGGGATCGTCTCTCTCTGCCCCTCCCCTGCTTGTGCTCTCTCTCTCTTTCTCTCAGAATAAATGAACATTAAAAAAAAAAAGAAATTTTCAAGTATAGCCTGAGACAGGAGTGCTCATACCTGGTTATGAATCAGAATCACCTGGGAAGCTTTTAAAACTTCTGATGCCTACCTCCTCCCCACTAGGCTACTGGGTGAGAAGTGCCCTGGGTGGGCTTACAACTCTCCTGAAGATTCTATAATCCTCAGCCCAGAAAGAGAGGGCTACAATCCATAGGGACAGGATGTCCAGAGGATTTCTCAGGACAGAATAGACTCAGACAAAGGAGGCAAGAGAAATGATGAAAAAAAGATCACAGGAAAGAGACTCCACATCATGTTCTGTGTGTCCTGGGTGAGCCAGGCCTGTGAGACGCAGCCTGTGCTGGTCTCAGTGAAGCCTCACAAAATCTTGATGGGAGGAGGGGGTGGCAAGTCCTGTGCCCATTTTATAGGTGGCAAAAGTGAGGACACAGCGAATGTCAGTAACTTGCTTACGGTCTCTTAATTAATGGTTTTTTGTTTTGCAGTTTTTGTTTTTATCTGCCCGGGTAACTTTTAAGAATGAACGAAGAAGAAAAGCTTTAAGGGTACTTACTACCCTCCAAGGGCTGCAGAGAACAAGACAGGACGGGGGCTGCTCCCTTCTCTTCCCAGGTACTCTGCCCCACAATCCCACAGTGTCACTGGTACCAGGAACTCCAGTAGGCCTTCTGTCTTCAGAACCATTTAGGCCTGTGTGGGAACGAGTCTTAATATCCGCATATGCTCAACTTCAGGGAACCCAGGTTGGCCTTTCCAAGAATTCCTTCGACATTATGAATTTTGGTGACAGCACATGGCAAGCCTGTGGCTTCTGCAGCCCAGCAAACCTCCAGCAGCTGGTTTCCCTGTTCATGGGTCCCTGATCTTTGCACCCTGGAGAAATAAAGCATCCCTTCTTTATGGTGAGAAACAGTCCCTTATCACACACACGGCCTGAGTGCTCGAAAGACCTCCTTCCCAATCCTCTTCCCATAGGGCCTGGAGGGGGCTGATGGGATGACCGTGGGTGCAAAAACACCCCATCCTGCCTTCAGAAGCCTGCTTAGCTTCCTGTTGTAGATTTGGGCCTTGGCCACCATTCAAGACCACAGCACAAGTCCCACACCATAAAAGAAGGAATGCATGAGTGAGCTGTGGCATCAGACAAACCTAAGTTCAAATCCTGGCTCCTCTGCCTACTGTGTAAGTTGTTTAACTTTTCTAACTACAAATTATTATTCCTTCTGTCTTGGCTTCTAGAAAACCCTGAGCTAAATTTATGGCCTAGCCACCTCTAAGCACTCTACTAGTGCAGTGTGCATTTCTGGGTGGCTTATTTTTCCTGCCATGCATTGCCTTCATTCCACCTCTCTGCATCAAGTCTTTATTGTTTTGCTTTTGACTTCCATGTGCTTTTGTTAACTACCTCAAATCCCTCAAAGAACAGCAGGGAGCAAAATAAGTAATAAATAAGAAATCTGACTTCTCTGAGACTGTGTCCCCTCATCTAGAAAAGAAGATGATAATAATTCCTACATCACAGGATGGCAGGGAGGACAGATTAAGTCAGCTTGCATAATGGCCCAGGGTGGGGAGCAGGGTGGGGAGGGGCTTGCCAGGCACTGGGTCCCTCCCTACCAATCTTGTCTCCCCATGCCAAGCCTAGGGAACTCAGATCACATTTCGCAAAGAAACATTCCTTACTGACTACTTTTGCCTAGAACAGACCCTGGGGGTATGAGCTTGCTGGACCACACTGGACCAATGGTCCCTGAATGACAGGCACTGGTGGGAGAGGGGACGGGGGCGGAGAGGCCCATGCTGGCCTGTGGAGCCAGGGTGAGCCCCATGGGAGTGTACAACTGCCCAGTAGAGATCTCGGCATTTAATCAAGTCATGAAAAGTTGTCACAAATCTTACTTCCTCTTGTTTATTGACCAGGTCCCCCACCCCGTTTGCAATAATAGTTAACCTTTTAGCCATCAGCCTGTGGGCACAAGGCCCAAAATTTCTTCCAACACAGGTCACAAGGCCCTGTAAAGCATGTTGCCCTGGAATTCTCGAAGCTGGCCCTCACGATCTTTCCAGAAAGTGCCCTAGTGATGATGCGGAGGGAGGTGATGGGAAAGAATTTCTGCTAGGTTTTGCTTATAAGTAAATTGGGGACATGCTGGCGGGGGTGGGGGGGGGGGGCAGGGCCGAGAAGGGGGAGGAGAGGAAACAGAGTGCCCCCTTCAGTCCCAGACCTGCAGTGTGGTTTGGGAGTCGGAAGATTTCCCTGGGTTCCTTTTCTCATAAAGCTGCACAAAGCCTTGAGATGAAAACACTCCTTCCTCCCCACGGCTCTGAGCTAAGGGACATTGTCTTAAAACACAGTGGCGTAGACGTCATCCGTGAGCCCCCCATCACACCCAACCACGCCAGTAGTCATCCCAGCTTCAGGAAAAGCCTGAACAAACAGGTGGACCAAGCCTCGTGGCAACAGGAAAGCTTTATAGGTTTTTCATTAGGCTTGTTTAGGTGGGCAGGGGTAAGATAAGCTTTTCTTTCATCTATAATGGAGCTAAACTCTTTCCCTTTATGATGTCATCTCCTTACTCCTATCACACTACAAACTAGAGGGGGTGTCAGTGATGTGGGCAACAAGAGGCCCCCAAAGACGCGACGCAGCTGCCAGTGGTTTTCCCATATGTTCATCAGGCCTCGTCTGGGCTTCAAGGTAGAAAAACATTTCTCACATTTAAAGAATTATCACTTAATCATGTCAGCATACTGAGGCTTTATAAATGTGTAGGGTCAGTTCCGGGCAATTTTAAACTGTCTCGACATGGAAAGTAAGCCAAAACACGTGTTAGCCCTGAAGACCGGCCATCCAGGGACAGCCTCATAGGTGCACACTCTGTGTAACTGACAGGGGAGAATTCTTAGGCAAATGTGGACTATAACACCAGTGAGGGTCCTGGTGACATTATAAAACTTAAGACAGGTCTCAAGTGGCTTTCGGAGTCAGCAGAAGGGCCAAGGAGAGTTATGGCCCTCCCTTCAAAGCCCAGCAGGGCGGCAGTTTGTTATTGCCCTCAGCCACAGGGGTCCCAAAGGCTGAAGTTTTTAAAAATCACATTCACCTATGCCTTCCATTTTGCACATAATCTTTTTAGCACTTGGCATTTTTAAAACCACGAAGCAGTTTAACATTCCCATGGGCTCTGCTTTCACGTGAGGGAAACATAAAAGCTAAAAAGAGCTAGCCACTTTGCTGAGCTTATATCATAACCTCCGAATTCTAGTTCTATGCCTAGAGTATGGGAAGTTCCGAGTCCTTGGAGAAATCTAAGAGCAATGAAAATAAGCCAAGGGCAGGCTTACAGGACAGGAAAGGCAGCCTCTAAAAGAGATGTTGAGTCACTATGGAAGGAAGCTGATACCAACTCACTCAGTGGATATACAAGTGCTACTGATACGAAGAACAGGTGGCAAGGGCTGTTAGGTCCAATCAGGTGACTGATGGAGTCAGAAAGTTCTTTAAGAAAGATAGGGAAGGTGCTTGGGTAGCTCAGTTGGTTAAGAACCTAACTCTTGATTCTCAGTTCGTGAGATTGAGCCCTGAGTCAGGCTCTGTGCTGACAGGGCAGAGCCTCCTAGGGATTCATTTTCTCTCTCTCTCTTTCTCTCTCCCTCCCTTCCTCCCTCTCTCTGCCCCTCCCCCATGCTTGCTCACTCGCTCGCTCGCTCTCTCTCAAAATCAGTAAATAAACATTAAAAAAATACAGGGAAACACTTTCTTGAGCAGCTGAAATTAGAACCTCAGAGTCCAGAAACTGTGCGTGCTACCTTTTCAAGACTCTCATGAGGCCATAGTAGTATATCCATGCAGTGGAATATTATTTGGCCATAAAAAGGAATGAAGTCGGGGAGCCTGGGTGGCTCAAGCATCCAACTCTTGACTTCGGTCAGGTCATGAACTCATAATTCCAGCAAAGCAGAGCCTGCTTCGTTCTCTTTTGCTTGCTCGCTCGCTCTCTCTCCTTCTGCCGCTCCCCTGTGTTTGCACTATCTCTCTCAAAAATGAATACCATTAGGGGTGCCTGGGTGGCTCCGTCAGTTAAGAGTCCGACTTCAGCTCAGGTCATGATCTCACAGATCATGGGTTTGAGCCCCACGCCGAGCTCTGTGCTGACAGAGCCTGCTTCGGATTCTATGTCTCCTCTCTCTGCCCCTCCCTTGCTAGTGCTCTGTCTCTCTCCGTCTCTCAAAAATAAATAAATGTTAAAAAAATTTTTTAATGAATAACGTTTAAAAATTAATTAATTGATTAAAAAGAGGAATGGAGTGGTGATACACACTACAATATGAATGAAGCTTAAAAAAATTACACTAAGTATAAGAATCCAAACACAAAAGGCTCATGTTATATTATTCCTTTTATGTGAGATAGCCAGACAAGGTAAATCCACAGACACAGAAACCAGATTAGTGGCTGGAGGGGTAGGAGCAGAAGGGAGAATGAGGAGTAACTGCTGGATGCAAGGTAAGGGGGTTCTGTTCAGGTGAGGAAAATGTTTTGGAACTCGGCAGAAGTGACGGTTGTACCGTAGTGTGAATGGATAAATGCCACTTAATTGTTCACTTTCAAGTGGATTCACCTTAATTTTTAACAGTCATGGCACCACTCAAGCGGATGCTCTCCATGCTCATATGGCGGGTAGAGAGAGGGGTAGTGGGAGCAGAACCAAGTAAAGCAACTGTTGTCCCTTCAATACATCAGACGGTAGACTGCTGGGAAGAAGGGAGCTCAGGACAAACTTCTCAGACTCTGCAGTCCAGAAGAGGACCTGGCAATAGCCCATGAAAAGATTTTTAGCAAGTCTGCCCTCACTGGGGAAGAGCTTGAGAAAACATATTTTTGCCAAAGTCCAGACTCCTTCTTAGTGGTCTGGCCAAAGAAAGGGTGGCCTTGTCAATCACCTAGGACAGCTTGGCTAAATAGGGACCTCATCTGCGTAGCATCACTGAAGACAGAGAAAGATTGTGCACTGGCTGAAACCCCATGGCTTCTGATGAAGCTCAAATTCATGTTGTGGGGAGCAGAGCCCTGCATGAACTGGGCGTCTCCCAGTATATGACAGCACACAGCTCAGTAGAGCCAGCCTCCTCTGACCCACATCTGATTAGTGGTTGCCAGGGGCTGGGAGGTAGGCATATGGGCTGGGTTAGACATGAGCCATGTGTCCTCTCCCCACGGTCCATGAGCGCCCATCAGAAAGCACTAGAGAACAGCCATGCTGACAAAAAATTATTAAAATAACTTCAAAATAATTCTATCTCAGGGTGCTTTATTATATTTGATACCTTTTAATGATTTTTTTTAAGATTTTAGGTAG
This sequence comes from Suricata suricatta, assembly GCF_006229205.1. NCBI lineage: Eukaryota > Metazoa > Chordata > Mammalia > Carnivora > Herpestidae > Suricata > Suricata suricatta. Next base: position 42,363,744 of record NC_043708.1, read on the forward strand.
AAAACGTCATGCTTATCTTCTTGGAAGTGTACTTTCCATTGAAAGAAAAAGTTGGAGGGGTGCCTGGGTGGCTCAGTCAGTTAAGTGTCTGACTTCAGCTCAGGTCATGATCTCAAGGTTCGTGAGTTCAAGCCCCACATCAGGCTCTGTGCTGACAGTTCAGAGCCTGGAGCCTGCTTTGGATTCTGTGTCTCTCTCTGTCCCTCCCCTGCTTGTGCTCTCTGTCTCTCTCTCAAATATGAATAAACATTAAAAAAATGTTCTTAAAAAGAAAGAAAAAGTTGGACTAAGTGGATTCAGTTATTTTAAGAATGTATGTAACATTTATAGCTCTAAAAGGTATCTTAAATATTTATAAAATTTGACATAAACATAGTCCCAAAATGTCTAAAATGAGTAACCTGACTTTTCTATGTGTTCTCCATTGGCCAAATCTGGGGGAGGGGGATGTTTAAATAATGAACACAAATGTTTGAAAAATCAATTTTATGATTCCAGTAGACTAAATTTCATAAATGATTAGAGTTACTTAACAATCCTTATGAGTATGTAGTTTAGTAACTATACAGTGTTATTGCTGCTTAGATGGCTGTTTGAGGGCTTTCCCAGTATTTACTGGTTGAGTGGCTGTGGTTTTCTACTGCTATTACAGCAAGGAAGGAGGTAAATGCATAAATGGATGGGTTGATGATGATACTAATGACAATGATAATTTTTTAAATTTTTTTATGTTCTTTGAAGCTTCTAATTTGTCCCCTTTTCTTCTCACTTGCTTTTCTTATATTATTATTATTAGTCTCTAACATCGAAAGTATATAAGTTCTCTCTGGACAAAATTAGACGCTAAATGCAAACAAGAAAGCAGTGTAGCTGAGGTTGTTGTGTTCCGGTAAACCCAACCACTTGACCTCATATGGCAGAATTGGGTGTCTCCACCACCACCACCAAAACTCTTATGTTGAAGTCTTAGACCTTAGTGTGTCAGAAAGTGACCTTAATTTGGGAATAGGGTCATCACATATAATTAATTGAGATGCGGCCATATTAAAGTAAGATGGGCCCCTAATCCATTATGACTAGCGTCCTTATAAAAAGGGGAAATCTGGACAAAAACAGGCACACAGAGAAAATAGCATTTGAAGATGAAAGCAGAAATGGAGATGATGCTCCTACAAGTTAAGGAATGCCTAAGACTGCTAACAAACTACCAGAAACAATGGGAAAGAAGTGGAACGGACTCTTCCTTACAGACCTTAGAAGACACGAATCTTACCAACACCTTGATCTCAGACTTCTGGCCTCCAGAATTGCAAGGTAATACATTTCTATTATTTAAGCCACCTAGTTTGTGATACCATTCCTAACAGCTCTGGAAAGTTATTACAACTGCCCACCATACAGTCATTCCTCTCCTCTTTCTTAGCACGTTGAGTCTTGATAGCATTCATGCAGCCACACTCTCAGAAATGGGAGCACCCCTCTAGATGCGGGAAAGAGGCCATGATAGGTCTAAGCCAAAATGGTAATCCCTTAGGCACTGGCTCGTGATTGGCCTGAGGAAAGCACATGATTTAGTTCTAGTCAAAGAGAGGTAAGGTAAATCTTTTGGAAGCTCTGAGAAGGATTTTTATCCTGGATAAAAGAGAGAGGGAGAAAGGAGAAAAAGAAAGGAAGAAAGTGAAGAGAGGAGGGCAGAATGGAAAAAGAGGGAGAAAGAGAAAAGGTGAGAGAGAATAAGGAAAAGGAGACAGAGAGACAAGGGGAAGAGAGGGGGTGGGGAGAAAATATGCTTTCCTCCCCTCTTGGAGCTCTGTTGTAGGGAATAAACCTCAGAGTTGTGATGACCACCTTGGGATCTGAACAAAAAAGCCAAAAGTATGAAAAAATCACCAACAGAGGATTAATCTTCTGAATAAACTCTGAAACTACAGACCACCAACTCCTTGTTAAGAGTAAGTTCTCCCTGGGGCGACTGGGTGGCTTAGTCAGTTAAGCGTCCGACTTCAGCTCAGGTCATGATCTCACAGTTCATGGGTTTGAGGCCCGTGCAGGGCTCCATGCTGACATTTCAGAGCCTGGAGCCTGCTCCAGATTCTGTCTCCCTCTCTCTGCCCCTCCTCTGCTCACACTCTGTCTCAGTCTCTCAAAAATGAATAAATTTTAAAAAATAAAAAGTTCTCTTTCGTTTTCAGCCACTCAGCCTAGTTGACCAGTGATCTGCAGACTAAAGCAGACTTCCCAATCTGCCTTGATATCATGGATTACACAGGCTTTGAAAGGATATCCCATGCCTTCTGTTCAGGCTGTGCACACTTAGCATCCTAAAGCGAGAGAATCTGGGCTGGGAAAACTAAATGAGAATTCTCAGTCTCTGCAACAGCCATTAGTTTAGATTTTAAAGTATATTCTTCAGTGGCTACATTTTTACTGTTTTGCTTCTTCTGCTCCTATTCACTATTGCACACACTGATGCTATTATAGAAAGTATAACTCTCATTTAGTGAGACCTAACAAAGTCTGCCTGCTACAAAATGCTTTCTCTGTTCCTACCGTGGCAGGGAGGAGGCGAGGAGCATCCCTAGCTTTTGAGTGTGAAGATGACATCGTCCTGCTGAGTCTACTTAGGAGGCTTTTGTGCACAGTTACTTCCTGTATCGCTTTATCAACAGCCCTCTCAGTTGACAGCATCAGCTGTTGCTAAAAACTGCCCACTTGCTGCATCCCTGGGGTTTTGCTATTTATTTATCTTATGACTATGTCAGACTGATGTCCAACTTTCAGGTAAGTATCAGCACTGGCTTCATCCCTTCGGAAATCTAGTTTGATTCTAGTTTGTGTCCCTGGAATGCTCCTAAAGAAGTTTACAATTCACAGAGACAAAAAAATGTCCACAATATATAGAAAGCATGTGTTATATAGCCTGACCTATGCGATGAATTTAAAATTCATCATCTCATTTATATACCTAAGCCCATATGACTAACATCATTCAATGTCTTGTACAAACACACAGCACAGGTGCCTCGAAAGGTCACCTCCACCAAACTAATAAGCACAAGGCACTCTAGCCACCAGTAAATTTGTACAATCCCAAAGTAAGACCAAGGAGTGTGATTCAATTGTGGTGCTCTCAGGTAGCTCCAGAGGAACAGCACGACTCTGATCTACAGGGTCGCCTGGGTGGCTCAGCTGGTTAAATGTCTGGCTTTTGGTTTCAGCTCAGGTCATGATCTTGTGGTTTGTGAGTTCGAGCCCCGTGTCAGGCTCTGTGCTGCTTGGAATTCTCTGTTTAATCTCTCTCCACCCCCTTCCTCACTCGTTCTCTCTCTCTCTTTCTCTCTCTCAAAATAAATAAATAAACATTAAAAAAAAAAAAAAGACTCTGATCTGCCACAAAGTGGACTCTGCAATGGTCTGGAAGTAGAAGACCAGGCAGTGGCACCTGGACAGATGGCCTGAGCAACAGCTTGGGAAAAAGGAAGTCGTCATCATGAGGACCCCCCAGAGGAGGCCATGGGCATGGATGGAAACGAGAAGGAGCCTAAGCTTGTCTGAAGATGCTTTTCCTCTAAAACTCTGAAATGCCATATCCCCTCGAGCAGTTTCTTCTGCAATGTGTGAGGTCCACAGGTAACCTGCCTCCAAATCCACCAGAATATCTGTTAAAAATATGGACTTTTGAAACCTTCCTCTAACCTACCAGATCCTAACTTGAGGGGGGAGCCTGGAATGACTCTTAATAAGCTGTCTTGGTGAACCTCATGCAGACTAAGTTGACAGACACTGCCCCCAGACAATGTCCCAAGCACCAAGCCAACATTTATTCATTCAACATTTACCGCACATCTCGTTTTAGGCCCAGTGCCAGGAAGTAAGAAAACTACCCTCATTACCATGAGCAATAAGAAATGGAATGTATCTATTTCTAGAATACCCTGTATTTCCAAGGTCACCAAAGCACCCATGAAAAACTATTCTACTAATTATGGCTTAATTGACAGAAGAACTGGGAACCTCCTGGGCTCAGATATGAACACTGAGGAGGTCTGAATAAGTAGCTCTGGAGGACTATTCTAAGCTTCATTAAAAAAATGGCCCTGCTGCAAGGGGTTTTGTCTCTTTTTCTCTCTCCTATAAAAGTGTGAAAACAAAGAAATATCAAGGAAATGCAACTGGGAAAATTAGACTGTTCTAAAAAGTCATTTGCAGAAATAGACAAAAACAAGAGGTATTCTGTGACCAGGTCAACCCTTGTATCTAAATCCCTACCCACTTGCCTTCTGATTTCTTCAAAAGTAATACTGCAAGGTAAGGACAGAGTCAGCTTCACTATAAATGGTTCTGGTGTCAGCAATGGATAACACACCCCAGCAAACAAGAAGCATTCAGGCAGACACGAATGAATCCCATGAGGCAGCCTTCACAGTTGGGAACAAGTCTGACTAATCTAGTAAAAAGAAATATCTAACCCAAAACATATGCATTTAGATATAACTCTATAAAGCCAACGCTAATTAATCCTCCTGCTCATATAAAATGGCAAAGGAATTAACAATATTGCCAAGTCTCAGAAAGTCTTTTAATTGCACTGCAATTCTTTCCAAACAGCAGGCATCGGCACCATATGTGGCCGCAACTCTACACCAGCATGGATTTGCCCTTCACGCAAAGAATTTGGCACTTGGCCTCACAACGGTGTTTTGTTGAAGCCTGGTACACATCTCTCCACAAACTTCTCAGAAACCAGCAAGGTAAGTACTGTTTTCCTTTGTAAAAGATCAACTACAGAACCCTGAAAGTACCCCGAGAACCATTTGAAGTCCCCAAGGTTCACCTTCCTAGGAAGTGATTTGTGTTTGTTTTTTAAGCTAGGAAAGGAATTGATTTAAATTAAAATTATGGGCTATGGGCACCTTGCCTTCCATTTGGGAAAGGTCATTAAGGACATTCTTGATTTAGAATAAAATAGGTTTTCTTTTTGACTCAAAGGCTAAAATAAAAAGGAAGAGAAAGTAGGGTTCCCTTTAAATACAAATTCTGGAATAGAGTCCTGGACATACTAGATAGGTGGTGCTCACGGTGCAGTCCTCAGCCCATTGCCACTGAGGGTGAAGAGGGGTCCTAAGAAGCCCGAATCCCTGTCCAGCACTCCTACTCAGGCAAAGGATTTGGGGATCTCACTGGGATGTGAGTTCTGAGGGCATCATGTCTCCCCGCCTATCTTAACCTTGACCGTGGATTTTCCATGTTCCCCAACTGAGAGCCTCCAGATGGTTCCCAGCTCCCAGAGACAGAATTATTCTGCAGCAGGACTAGAAGCCAAAACTTTCTGGGAGGACCCAGATGAAAAAGCTCTGACTCATGATCACAGAAGCTCTGTGAAGCTCCAGGTTAACTGATAGAATAAACAGTTATTGGACACCAACTACATGTAAAGCAGTGCTGTTCTAGGGGCTCTGGGAAGCATGAATGAATCAATGATTCTGTTCTCAGACAGCTTAAATGTGGGGATAAGAGAGAGAGGCAGGGGAAAAGGCATGTGAATAAATATATATTATCACTAGGTTGGGGGCAGCAGGGTAGTGCTATGATACCTGAACATTCCAAGTTATTCATTATATTTGGAAATCTTGTCAACAGCAGCAAGTTTCTGGAATTCTTTCCTGGAACAAAGAACTAGTTAAAAGCCCCTCAAGGCTTTTTGACTCCTTGTTCTATAGTGATGACTCTGTTTGGAAACACACTGGACTAAAGTTCACAGAACTTGAATGTCCAGACCATCACCATGCAGTTTATTGAGAGAGGCAGAGTGTAGACTAAACCAAATCCCAGACTATCTCATACAATAAACTAAAGGGGAAAACCACATCAAATCTTTGTCTTGGTCAAACCCACCATGTACGGTTGTGTTAAATTCAGTCAGTGTGAATGGTGGCCCCACAGCTGGATAAGACACAACCTCGCACTGTACACACATCCCTCAAAATAGCCAGCTGGTTCTTAGGCCCTTCTGGATTATGGCCTCCATAAACCGGGCTATGGAGATCTGGATAGCTCCCAGAGCAGCCTAGGGAACCTTTAACCTGAGGCTGGTCAGACAGGAAGAACAGTTATAGAATCACCTCAAATGTCCAGGCTGACCTGTCCTTAGCTGCTGGAGCTGAACGAGGAGGCCTGTTGAAATTTTCTCAGATTACCTTGAGTTAAATCTTTTGGATGATTCCGTTCTTCTGAGAATTCATCCTTCATCTTCTTAGCTAAAGTAGCTGCCTGTTTTTCACTAGTTTATAGCATCCTTCTTTTGTTTTCTTTATATCCCAATCTAAATAATGCACTTGACTATTGAGATTTTTCTGTCTCTTCCCTCTATATGTCTGTCTTGTTAACTACTGTATTCTCAACAAAGAACAATTCCAGACATGTAATAAGTACTCAATGAAAATTTTTCTAATTAATGGATGACCGACAGGAAAAGACAAAGGATGTATAGACGATAAGGGTCTAATTTCCCTTCATTCAGACATGGACCCAGCAGATATAGCAAATTAAGAGGAGTCACACAGTTTGCATTGAGTGGTTAAATAAGTCTTCGAATGTACATGTAATTTTATAACTAGAACTATACTTAAGCCTTTCCTCCTTATCCTCTAATTAAAGGATTGGACTGAACAGTCTCCGAGATCCTTTTCAGCTCTAACATAGCATGACCTGTAATGCACATTTGATAAAACCGGTCCATTTCCCATCTCTGATCTCTGACCTCTTTAAACCAGAAGCACGACTAATACTGCCATCAATTACAGAGAGGAATGGCTTGTTTCTAAGATGACTGAAAACAGGTCGACGTTTTCAGGGAGACTCTTCTGTCCTTTAAGCACAACAGGCTCTGACTGACACATACATTATCATTTTCTCATTAACACCTAAAGGCAAGGTATGCTTCAACCTAAGTATGTATCCTTGGAGCTGCTAACTGTAAGCTCAAAATATATTGTTATACCATGTTCTCCCATGGACTACAGATACCCCAAAGTGTTTTCTTATTATTTTTTAAATTTCTTTTTTAATGTTTACTTATTTTTGAGAGACAGAGACAGAGACAGAGAGCATGGTGGGGGGGGGCAATGCAGAGAGAGAGGAAGACACAGAATCTGAAGCAGGCTCTGGGCTCCAAGCTGCCAGCATGGAGCCCAAAGAGGGGCTTGAACTCAGGATAAATAAGCGTTTATTTATTTTTGAGAGAGAGAGAGAGAGAGAGACAGAGCATGGGGGGGGGGGCGCAATGCAGAGAGAGAATCCAAAGCAGCCTCCAGGCTCTGAGCTGTCAGCACAGAGCCTGACATGGGGCTTGAACTCCCAAACCTTGAGATCATGCCCTGAGCCAAAGTCAGATGTTAACCGACTGAGCCACCCAGGTGTCCCCAAAGTGCTTTTATCCTCCACTTGTTGCCTGAGCATGCTGTTTCTCTCCCCTCAGGTAGTGGACATTTTCTTTTTAGGCCCTTCAGTATATATTTCTCCTACTTCTTAGAAAGAAGCTTATTTGTCATTCAAGTATCTACCTCTTGCACTAGGAAAAACTGACTCTATTCCTGGCTCCATTAGTGAATCCTGAATAGCTTGAATCACAGACTGGCTGGTTATGCTCAGAGTGGTTAGGACACTCGTAATTATGTTGTCCTACATTTCCAGTGAGAAGACAGGGTGTCTTCCCTGGTGAGTTACTTTACGCCTGAAAGCTAGATTTCAGCTATGGATTCTTCTAGTCAAAGCAAAGGTCCAGAGCCTAGTCCTGAAGACCAGGGATCTCCACCCTTACATGTTCAGCTTGGTAGTAAGGCATGGATCTAGTCTTAAGATCCATAGGCCTAGATCAGGTGGGGATGATTCCTAGAAGAGAATACAAACAAAAAACAAACGAAATCCCTGACTTACCACACTCACACAAAAATTAACTCAAATTAAAGACTTCAATATAAGACTTGATTAAACATAAGACTTGATACTATAAATTCCTTGGAGAAAACACAGGGGGAAAGCTCCTTGCCATCGGTATTGGCAATGATTTTTTTGGATATGACACAAAAAGCACAAGCAACAGAAGCAAAAGTCAACAAGTGGCACAAAATCAAACTAAAAAGCTTCTGCACAGCAAAATCAACAATTAACAAAATGAAAAGGTAGCCTATGGGATGGGAGAAAATATTTGCAAACCATGTATCAAATAAGAGGTTAATAGCCAAATTATATAAAAAGCTCATACAACTAAGTAACCAAAAAAAATCTGATTTTAAAAATAGGCAGAAGAACTGAATAAACAATTTTTCAAAAGAAGACAACCCCCCCCCCCACACACACACGAAGAATACATCCAAATGACCAATAGATACATGGAAAGATTTTTAACATCACTCATCATCAGGAAAATGCAAACCAAAACCATAAAGAGATATCACCTCACACCTGTTACAATGATTCTCATCAAGAAGATGAGTGATAACAAGCATTGTCAAAAATGTAGAGAACAAGGAATACTTATGCACTGCTAGTGGGAATGTAAATTGGTGTAGCCACTATGGGAAACAATGTGGAGGTTCCTCAAAAAAACGAAACATAGAACTACTATATGATCTATGTACATATCCAAAGGAAATGAAAACAATATAAAAAGATGTCTGCATTCCAATTTTCATTGCAGTATTATTCACAAAAGCAAGATATGGAAAGAGCAAGTATGCACCAATGGATGAATGGTTAAATGTGTGGTATATATATATACATACAACGAAATATTATTCAGTCATGAAAAGAATAACATACTGACATTTGCAACACCATGGATGGAACTTTAGGGCATTATGCTATGTGAAATAAGTCATAGAAAAGCAAATACTATATGATATCACCTCTATGTGGAATCTAAAACAAAAAAAAACAAAGCAAAACAACAACAACAACAACAACTTATAGAAACAAAGAGTCAAATAGTAATTATCAGGGAGATGCTTTAAGGGTACAAACTTACAATGAATAGTTAAATAAGTTCTGGAGACTTAATGCACAGTATAGTGACTATAGTCAACCATACTGTATCATAAACTTCTAAATTACTAAGAGATTAGATCTTAATTGTTCTCACCACAAAAAAAAGTGTTAATTATGTGATGTGATAGAGGTGTTCACTAACCCTATGGTGGTAATCATATTGCAGTATATAAATGTATCAAATCAACACCTTGTACACCTTATAATTACACAATGTTATATGTCAGTTATATTTCAATTTTAAAACAATACTAAATTCTACCCCACTCCACTCCTGCCAAACAATCAAACAAAAACCCTCATAAAGTCAGAAAGAGAGGATCAGCCAAAGCCAACAAGGCAATGAACTAGTATGTAAAGGAAAAGCTGTAAACCTTTCCTGGCCACACTCCACACAACTATGTTAGGTGCCCAGCCCTATTTTCACACTGGCTCCATTTTTCTAGAGCACTGGAAATGCAAAACTTTTTCTCCATTCCTTCAGTTCCTAATGATTTGGGACTCATTATTGGTTCCTGTCTTTCCCTTATTCCACACAGATAATCCATCAGTAAATCCTGTTACCAGGGTTCATGGGTGGCTCTGTCAGTTAAGCATCTGAACTATTGATTTTGGTCAGGTCATATCTCCTGGTTCATGAGTTTGAGCCCCATGTTGGGCTCTGCACTGGCCATTTGGAGACCTGCTTGGGATTCTCTGTCTCCCTCTCTCGATGCACGCCCCTCAAAATAAGCAAATATTGAAAAAATAAATCCTATTACCTGTATTTTAAACATAACTCACCTCTAACATCCTAGTCCAAACCACTATCTTGCCTGAACAAATACAATACCCTCTTTTTTTTTAATGTTTATTTTTCAGAGAGAGAGAGAAAGGGAGCAGGAGCAGGAGAGGGGCAGAGAGAGAGGGAGACAGAAGATCTGAAACAGGTTCCACACTGACAGCAGAAGCCCGACATGGAGTTCAAACTCACAAACGTGGGCTTGAACTCACAAACTGCAAGATCATGACCTGAGCCAAGGTTGGAGGCTCAACCAACTGAGCCACCCTGGTGCTCCAATAAAATACCTTCTTAAGTCGTGTCCCTGATTCCACTCTTAGTACACTTTATGTTCCACATGGTACTCAAACTAATTATTTGAAAACTTAGGTCAGACCCTATTACTTCTCTGCTCAAAGTCTTCCAAAGTAGTTCCCATGGAAGTAAAGTGTGAAGTCCTCATCACAGCTTCTTAGACTATTTGTCCCAGCCTCATTCTCCCCTCCACTCTTTCTGTTCCAATCATGCTGGCCTTGTTGCCTGAAGCCTAGAATGTTCTTCTCCCAAATATTTATGTGGCTTGCTCCCTCACTCCTCAACTACCACCCTCTGAGAGGAGACCCCACCCTCTGAGAGGAGACCCTCAAGAATCTGAAAAGATCATCTCTGGGGCACCTGGATGGCTCAGTCATTGAGGGTCCAACTATGGCTCAGGTCATGATCTCACGGTTCATGTGTTCGAGGCCCACATCTGTCAGCACAAGAGACCACTTCGGATCCTCTGTCCCCCTCTCTCTGCCCTTCCCCAGGTTGTGCTCTCCCAAAAATAAATATTTTTTTTAAAAGGTAATTTCTTTCCTTTCTACCCTCTTACCTTCTTCATTTTCCTTCAGAGTATTCATCATTTGTTTGGTTGCTGTCTACCTCCTACTATTAGAATGTTAAGTTCTATTTGGACAGGGATCAATGTCAAATTCTGCCTTTTCCCAATAATAGCTGAGGCGTTGAAAGGATCAATTTTTAAAAACCAAAACATTTAAAAAATTTTTTTCTTAAATGTTTATCTATTTTGAGAGAGAAAGCATGAGTGGGAGAAGAGCAGAGAGAGAGGGAGAGAGAGAATCCCAAGCAGGCTCCACCCTGTCAGCATAGAGCCCAACATGGGGCTCGATCTCACAAACTGTGAGATCAAGACATGACCTGAAACCAAGAGTCTGTCACTTAACCGTCTGAGCCACCCAGGTTCTCCAGAACCAAAACATTTGTTATTGTGTTTTCCCTCCAATAAAATAACTTCTTGAGGAGCATTAGCTGATTGGAATAAAATAATCATATTTTTTATGTAGGACCCAGGAAAATTCTTCACTGGCAGCAAAGAGTTTTCTTGGAATAGAAAGCACCTCTAAAAAGTTACCTTTCTTCACGTGTTCTTTTTTCAGGAGAAAAACGAAACATACTCCTTTAGAGTACGTGGTGGGGCAGGTTGGGAGTTGCCATATAAGAAACAAATTATCAGAAAAATTCCATCAGAAACAAAACTACTGCCCCAAAACTTCTATTGCATTTCACATCTTATCTTCTCTGAAGAATTTATGTGGGGCTCATTTTCCTGTTCTTGTTTTCGGCTCAACAGCCTCACTGTATGTTTCTTTCAAAAGACAGCATTCAGTCTCCAGCCCTGGGACTATGATCTGCACTTCACACCAGTGCTCTGACACTTGTATTCTGCTGCTCTTCAAAGTGCCTGGGTCCTTTGACTACTTCTTAAAATGAGGTTCTTTGTAAAGCTGGGAACGACATGGCCATTCAACCTCATGAATCTGCTTTCTAGGTATCCTGCACGTGAAGGTATCTGGTAAGAATAAGGGGGGAAGGCTGTCATCAGCACAGGATAAAAGAACAGGCTTCCGCCCATCCCCGGGGGGAGAGGAGCACTGGGTCCCTTTTGCCTCCTCACAGCTTTCCTAGGCTCCCTTTACAAGCTCTGTGAGAGGAGGTGGACCCTGGGGGATCTAGCAGAAACTTCTCTATGGTGTGTGCTAGTTTTTATATCCACTCATAGTCTAATTTTACTGGCCTATAAATACTCATTAGGCCACAGATCACCAAAGAAAGAAAACCAGTCTCTCATATGGGCATCTTGACTGTGTATCTGTTAAACAGTGTGGAAGTTATTAAATGAGTTATATACTGGTACCCTAATAGGTATCCATTACCATCTCATTCTAGGATAATCTTTCAGGGCATGGCTTACTCCCTCCCCTTTGAGGTTAAAACTCTAATGACTAAAACAGAAAATACTCATTAGCCAACTTGTCCCCCTCTCAACCAAAAACTAAAAAAGCATTTGGAAACACTGTCTTAGAGGTAAAGAACCCCAACATAGTCAATTGGTCCCCGAAGGCTGACTGACTTGCCCAAAACCATGCCATGGTTTAGGGGCTGAGTCTAGAGTAAAAGCATTAAAGCCTTCTTGCGAAGTGTTCTTTCCTCTAAGCCATATGTCCACTGACTTACTCAAAACCCATGACAAGACCCAAGGGAAATTCATTCACTTAACAATGTTTAAGTACCTAATGTGTGCCAGACTCAGTGCTAGCACCTGAGATACAGTAGTGAACAAAATAACCTATTCAACAAGCATTTCAGATGGCAGTAAGTGCTACGAAGGATGTAAAACAGGAGTATATAATATGGACCGAAGGAGTGGGGCTTCACTGTGTGATGATCAGAGATCTCCCTGTGGAGAAGATGTGAACGACAACAGAGTCAGTCATGCAAATATCTGGGGGGCAAAGCATTCCAGGCAGAGGATGTCAAGTGCAAAATCCTCAGGCTGGAAGCAATGGGCATCAGGGGAGTGTAGCACATAAAGGGACAGAGGTAAGGAATTCTCCGACAGACAGAAGTCAGTAATGTTGAGTCTTACCGGCCACTGAAAAACCTTTGTGTATTATCTGTCTTTCCTTTCTACCTGCTCCCATATGTGAATGGCATGTACATGAGGTTGTGGTCAGAATTTATCCCTCAGTGCTCATTAATTAAAAGATGATAGCAATGATAGAAAGTGATTACTGTCACCAAGTAATCACTTTCAGCAACAATAAAATGCATTTATTTTTCCAAACGAAAGCACTTGATCCTCCTGGCAATATTCGGGGGCACTGACTGCACTTGCACTGGGCCCTGTGATTAGTGCAGATTTAATCAGTTTATCTGATGGATATCAGTGCAGAGCTGTGGCAGTGCCCCTATGGACCCCAACACACCGATTGGTGCACATAACAGAGCTATTGTGTGGCTGAAACCAATCAGGGACTAGACCAGTTCATCCCAGAGGCACTTAACTGTTATGAATAACCTGCCTTCTGACTGGCTCAAGTCACAGTGACTGTTTATTAATTTTGCCAATGAATGAAGCTTATCCACATTCATTGGATCCAATTGGCTGGCCTGGATCCCACAGCACATGACTAATGCCATATTGCATTGGGGTATTTCTGAACTGACATGTGGCAGGCCAAGAGAATCTAAATGAGTTCATCACCACCTGGGTTCTGACCAAAAAAAAAAAAAAAAAAAAGTCAAATTAATACAAAACAATGAATTGGCCAAACAACCAGCTGCTATCTTCCTGCCCTAGCACATTCATCTCTGGAAATTGTGTCCAATTGGTTTTGACAAGAGGTTCATGAACTATTCCACTGTGAGTAAGAACAAGAAATCTTAACTCCAGCACCTTGGCTACCTTCCACTTGGGGTAATTATATTCTGTATGTTAAGAATTTCCTCTGCCTTAGGGCTCTAGAAACATGACTGGATGGGGTCTCAGTGCCCCCAGTATCAATGCCTCATCCCAGAAGAACGTTTACTTGCGGTCGTGTTCTAGAAGCTTACACGCACACATGCGCACACACATACACAATCAAAGCCAAATAAATTTTTCACACACATATGATAATTTTATGACTACCATTGGAAAGGTATGAGCATATTAAATAAAACAATACTCAACTGAGAGAAATGTGTAATTTGGTTCACTAATGGGCGTTTGTGGCAGAGGCTTATTGGTTTCTGCATCACAAGGGAGCTCATTATGACAGAAGCTTCGCCTGAAGTGCATTACAAATAGGGGATTGGCCCCATTTTCTAGGTTTTTGAGGAGAATGATAGAGAAAGGGGAGCTGTGATATTGTAGGAATCGAGGCACCTGGAGCCAAAAGCAAATGGAAGAGATAATGGTGGCCTAGCCAGCTGCTGTTTTAAAGACCTAGTGGCTCATTAAAAAATTCTATATATAGTATAAACACATGCATGCATACACACACACAGATACATATGTATATATAATATATATATGTATTCAGCATGAGAGGGGCTCTCCCTAAGACACCCCACACCTCCTCATCCAGCAGACTGACCTTTTGCAGGCTCTTCTGGGTCTTTTTCCCTTTCCAAGTAAAGTTTTGACTACCCCCTTCAGTCACAATACTTTGGAGATATTAATTCCACCACCCACAGTGTACGATGGCTTTGCCATGGGAGTTCAGAAGATATGGCATCTATATAACCCTAGAAGTTCATTTTAGCCCATTGTATTAGCAAAAACAGATCACCAGGGCAGGAAGTAAACACACATGATTCACACTCTTCATGTCCCAACCTACAACACAAGAGATGGGCCAGGTGACTAAAGGTTAATGTTTCCCCTTGAGAATCCAGGTGGCCAGCAAGGTACTATTTGAAACACCTAAGCACTCTATCATCATCATGATTCTGCATTGTAGAGTTGTATAGCAACAGAGTAAAAGTGTTCAATGCTCTCATCAAAGCCTTGAAAACATGTTAGTAAAGATCAGTCTCATGGCTTGGGGTTTGGAGTTTTCTTTTTTTCTTTTCTTTTTCTCTCACATGCTCTCTTTTTAACATCCATCTCATCTAGCTCCCCTGAAATTTTGAACCTTCTCCCAAAGATAAAACAGAGTTAGGAAACCTGGATGACGAGGCTTTCTCCTGTACAAGAGAGACTTTCCTGGGCAAACGAGAGTCAGGAGAGAAATAGGACGCCCCCAGGTCATGACACAAGACTTGGGAGTCTTAAGGAATAAGGTTAGATATAAAGAGAAATCTATAGGGAAAACTTCCATAAACAGGAAAAAATCCCCATATATATCCTGGCAAGTGAGTGCAATAAATCTGAAATAAAAACAAAGTGGCACTAGAAGTTCCATAAGTGAGCAGACATTAGGGGGAAAAGAGCAGACTCAGACGGAAGGGGGCCTGTGGCATTTTGCAGGCTGCCTGCGAGGGGGATTCAAAGACCAGGATGAAGAACACCCTGGGGCATGTGACAGACACACATGATGTCCAGGTCAGCACAATGTTTTTTGTGTGAAATGCAAACCTCCCCAGATTTCAAGAAGCCAAATGGCTCTATTTTACTTGGTTAGGTAAAATAACAGTAGAGTGGGTCTTGCACTCTGTGAATCCCACAGAGCACTCAGGGACAGAAAATGCTAACTACGGTAGGTAATTATCTGTTACGGAACATGGTTAATGATTATGTTCAGAAGATGTTAACAATCACGCTTAGAGAAAAGATTACAAGGGCTTCAAAGGGGTCCCTCTGGGACACGTGACTGTAATGTGGTCTGAGGAGCCTGCTGTAATGCAAATGCTTGTTGTCATGGTGACAGGATAGCACCCGCCTGCTCACCAGCACCACACAAAAGCCCCCTATTTTGGCACGCTAAGCTTTTAGTTCAAGATAGACTTTATAAGTAACCAAATATGGAAAGTAATATCCCAGATGATTTTATCTATGCCTTGCTCTGTGAGGACCTAAAGTTCCAAAAGTGAATCTCATCTTAGGAAAGGTTTGGAACAGAATGAAGGAAACTGAGAAGCACCTAAGAATCCTCACTACACACACACACACACACACACACACACACACACACACAGATTTCCCATTTTTCTGAAATTTAAGTTATTGCTTGCAGAGTTGTCCTTGCATGAAAATAGATCATCACTGGGATTTTTGCTTCTTCTTTCCATTTCATTCATAATAAGGGAGATAGCATTTTAAATATTGTGTGATGCTGCAGAGTGAATGATGATTTATGGGGGTCAAGTAATGAAGAATAGGAATTTCATTTATTTTATTGCCTGTTTACCTCCTAGGGAAGACACAGCTGGTAAATCATCTGGGTGAGTTAGTAAATTGGGGGTCCTTTGTTTTCTGGGTCCACAAAGAAATCGCAGGATAAAAAAGGATCCAAATGGTGCCTCTTTCACCCGCCCCGTTCTGAGCAGGATTGCTTGCAGAGCTTATCAGGCAGAAAGCTATTAACTCTTCCTTTTAGAAACTCGAGATGAGCAAACAAACTTTGAGCTTCTCTCTGTTGTTCCAGTGCCTTTCTGTCTTCTTACTCTTTAAGTACTTCCTTGTGTCTAACGTAAATTACCTCTTGCTTTCCTGTCTCTACCAGTTAAGATAATCATTTCTCTTTTACTCGTGTAGATTCACCTGGATGTGAGCACAGATATTTTTAGTACTGTCTCAGTTCAAGAACTGTATTTCTTTGGGATTTCTGTTTGCAAAGGAATTGCAGTGAATGTCTATTTCCTCCTCTTTAAAACAGGAAGTATACCCTTACCCTCAAACAGCCAGTTGAGAAGACCTAGCCATTTCTTTGCTCTTCTATGTAAAGCTCATCGAAACTCAGTTTCATCATTTCCTGAGAGGTCAGTACTCACACAAGGTGACATTATTATACTTGTGACTAAATAAGTAAGGATAAAAGCATATAGTATTTTTTTCAGAACTATTTTGCCCCATAACATTCCATAATACCCAATGTCTCCCTACCCTTTTTGTAATTCTGTGATATGGCCCTCAAGCTAAACCAATAAGGAGAAATGTCGCTCAGGAAAAGTGCACCTCTTACAGATCCTCTGCCAGAGGCACTCTGCCCACATGTGCATGTCTCTGTCTGTGTGTGTTTCAATGGGCCAAAGTGCCTTTAATATTTTTCAATTAATTGTCAACATTTTGTAAAGTTTCAATTAGAAGTCTAGACTTCAGTATTTTCTTTAAAAATGTGAAGATGTAGCAACAATTACCAATGTGACCACCACTGAGGACGGAGTGCAGCTACCCCTGTAATGGAGCCTTCACTTTCCATTTTGCCCTCGTCCTCACCAGTCCCTACTGCGTTCATCCTGCCCCTTAACTCATGCTACTTTGCCCAAACCCTATTTACAGCTATTACTTTCTAACCCTTTTTCTTTGGTTGTGAAATCTGGGGGCTGCTTGTTCTCCAAAGGACATGTCCTAGTAGGAACTGAACAGTGCCTAGTGGGCACTGCCCTGTGCCCCCTCCTCACTGACTCCTAACAAGGGGACAGATTCCATAGGGGGCTCCAGTAAGGAAGATTAGTATGAGGGGCACTTCTCTCTGAAGTTCTTTTTTAAAATCTTTTAAACATTTATTTATTTATTTAGAGAGACGGAAAGAGCGTGCACAAGTGAGTGAGTACCAGTGGGGAAGGGGCAGAGAGAGAGAATCCCAAGCAGGCCCTGAGCTGTCAGTGCAGAGCCTGACGCAGGGCTTAATCTCATGACCCTGAAATTGTGAACTGACCCAAATGCTTAATCGACAGAGTCACCAGGTGCCCCTCTCTGAAGTTCTCTTTAACCCTCTGTCAACCCACAGGCTGCACCCTTTTCTAAGAATCCCTATCCGAGCAGCTTAGAGGGGACAAGACTCTTGGACCAATCAAGTCCTTTCAGAGAATCCTCCTAGAACTTCCCACCTCTTTTCTTCCTAGCTTGTTGAAGGGCACATGGCTCATGACCAGAGAGTTCTGGGCCTGCAGACCTTTGGAAACTAAAGAGTTGTGAGAACTGAGTTGAAAACAAACCAAATCATTGAAGGGTATACAGAGGAGGAATCCTAACTGTGACCATCCAGAAACAACCAGCAAGCCCTCAAAAACCAATTGGTTGAGCAATAAAAGATAAATGACAAGCAGTAAGCCCTCACACACAGGACACAAAGAGTTAGGCTAGAGAGTTTCTGTTTTCTAATACAAGCACTTAATATTTATTGTCTTCTGTAGCCCAGGCTCCATGACAAGCACTTCTTATGATTAATTTCATTTACTCCTAGAGTGGCTGCGAATTTTTGCCCTCCTACTCTTGAAACAGAGATGGTCTTATGATTTGCTGCAGAAGTGATGCTGTGTTGCTTCAAGATATGTATGTACTTGGAATGTTCCCCCTGGGAACCCAGCCACCATGTTACGCTGTGAGAACACCAAGCCACACCAAGAGGCTACATGGAAGACAACCAAGGTACTCCAGTGACAGCCCCAGAGGAACTTCCATTCAACAGCCAGCATCAACTGGCAGCGTGACTGACAGAGGAAACTGTCTTGGATGTAACCTAAGTCCAGCATACAGTTGACTGAAGCCCCGAATGACACCAATGGAGCAAAAGACCTGCCTAGCTGTTGTTTTAAGCCACTAAATTTGGGGGGAGTTTATAGTAGGTAATCAAAGCAACTCCTTTCAAAAATGGTATGGGGTGAGTGCTATTATTGTCCTGTTTCACAGATGGGAAAACCAAGGCACAGAGAGGCAAAGTAACTTACCATGTTTCATAGTGCAAATAGAATCATATTTCAAATCCACATCTGTCTTATTCAAAGCTCATGTTCCTAACTTCTATTTTATATCATCTCAAAGAGCTTCTGATTTACTGAAGAGCCATAAAAAAATAGGATCAGAAGACTCAAGCATATGCACATGTTTTATTGTGAGTCTTGGTAATAATCAGGAACTGGAAAGTCAGTCTTATTTCAGACTAGCCTGGAAGGAGGGAGAGAAAATGGTGTTGCCTGGTAAAAACAGAAACATGGAAATAACTCCCTCCACTTCTGATCACACAAAATGTCTCTGCTACTCTAACGCATGGGTGGACAAATTACAGCCTGGGAAGCCAAATCCCACCCACTGCCTGTGTTGTGAACTAAATGTTTGTGCCCGCCCCAAATTCATCTGTTGAAACCCTAATCCCCAACGTGATGTGCCTTTGGGAGGTAAGTAGGGTTATATTAGGTCACAATGGTGGGGGTCTTATAAAAAAGGAAAAACACCAGACCTTTCTCCCTTCACCATGTGAGAACATGAGAAGGTGGGTGTGTGCAGTCAGAAAGAGGACCCTTACTAGGAACTAAATCAACCAGTACCATGATACTGGACTTCTCAGACTGCAGAACTATGAGAAATAAATTTTTGTTTAAGTCACCTTGTCTATGGTATTTTGTTATAGCAGCCTAAACAAAGAAAGTTTGTTTTTGTAAAAAAGTTTTACAAAACACAAGCACATCCAAATATTTACACATTTCCTATAACTACCTTCCCACTACATGGCCAATCTGAGTCGCTGGGACAGAGACAGCAGCAACCACATAGCCTAAAATGAAGTTTGCCAATCTCTACTCTAAGACAATGGTTACCACCTTAGCATGTATCAGAATCACCTGGAAGGCTCATTAAAACACATACTCTTAGGGAACCTGGGTGGCTCAGTCAGTTAAGCGTCTGACTCAAGTCATGATCTTGCAGTTTATGGGTTCAAGTCCTGCATCAGGCTCTGTGTTGACAGTGTGCAGCCCGCTTGGGACTCTCTCTCCCTCTCTGCCCCTCCCCGACTTGTTCATGCACTCTTTCTCATTCTCTCTTCTCTCAAAATAAATAAACTTAAAAAAAAAAACACACATACTCTTGGGCCCTACACTCAGAGTTTCTGATTCAGTAGGTCTGAAATGAAGCCTGACAATTTGCTTTTCTACAAGTTCCCAGGGGTGGCAGACAGCCTCTCAGATGGCATGCAATCCATCCCCACTGAGTGTAAGCTGAACTCACCTACTCACTTCTACAGCACAAAATATGGCACAAGTGAAGGGATGCCAATCCCAAGTTCAGGTTATATAAAGACTTCCATCTTAGGTGATCCCTCTCTGTTGGACTGCTTGCCCTGGGGGAGGCCAGCTTATGAGAAGGCCTATGAGGAGGCTCACATAGAGAAAGGCTGAGGCCCAACAACCACCTCATGAATAAGTTGTGGAAGTGGATTTGCCCCCAACCTGAGTCAAGCCTTCAGATGAGACCATAGCCTGCGCCGAAAGCTTTGCTGCAACCTCATCAGACACCTCAAGCTTGGAGATCCCAGCTAAGCCACATCCCGATTCCAGACCCACAGAGTCTAGGATAATAGATACCTGCTGTTTTAAACAAGCCACTAAGTTTGGGGGTAATTGTTAAGCAACAATATACAACTAATGTACTAGTTGATGGTGGATGCTTCTGATCCAAAGACCATACTTTAAAAATCTTGGCCCCATTCTAATTGAAGCTGCTTCTTCTGTCTTCTGCTTCTGACTTGATTAGGCAGAGAAATGTTGGTCATTAATATTTTTGAGTTCTAGAATGTTATAGGAGCATCCTTCTAGATTCTTTTCATCATATTGATGGCAGAAACAAGTTTGACACATTGACCCCAGTCACCAAAGAGTCCCATCAATAGGTGGAATGATGAAGGACAGGTGCTGTGGGTGAGCTGGCCCTCCCTCTTGTTGCTACAGGAGATTATTGGGAGATGGGAGTTCTGAATTAAAAGGCAAGACACTGTCAAGGCATGCTTACACTTAGAGCACAGCAAAAGTCAGGGCCCAGAAAAAATGGGGAGGTGAATAAAGTATTCCTTGAAAACCCTCACTGGCTCTCCCTTACTCCATCCTGGTAAACAACCTCAGGGGCCTGTCCCATGCCTCATTTTTGCCTCTGGACTGAGTTATTAGTAAATCCACAGCAACCTGCCCTGTGAGCATTCCACACTTATATGTATAGCCACGTCCATGTGGATGTCCTAACTTCAAATGTACATTCTGCATGTATATGTATATTCCACATTCCTGTGAACATTCCACACTCATGTATATTCCATGTTCATATGAAAACTCCACAAGGGCAGAGATCTTTGTCTATTTTGTTCATGGCTTTTTGCAAGCACCTAGACTTGTGACAGACATAGAAAAGGCACTCAGGAAATAATTGTTGAATTTAAGTCTTATCACCCCCGGGCAGGACCTGAGCCCAGGGTATTTACTGACCACCCACAAGCCAGAGCATGTACCTTCCTTCCCTTGCCTTCCTCCTGGCATCAGTCTGCTTACCTCTGGAGTCTGGACAGATTTGGGGGACACCCCCACTCAGCCAGGTCCTTCACACTGTGGAGATGGGGGGGCTGGCAAAAGGGCACTCAGACCAGCCCATACTGCCCCAATCTTTAAGGAAGCCGCCCCTGTCCCCTGCAAGGAAAGGCTCTCCAGGAAAGGCTCTGTAAAGCTCCATGCCTAAGGTCTCAGACATGAAACAACTTCGTGCAAGGGACACCAACGGGCTAGAAACACCAGTGAGGTTCTACAGGGATGAGGGCTAAAGTATCTGATGCCAGGAAACCAGAAATTACAAAATAGCATTTTTGTGTGCATACAACAACTGGCCTAGGGCCTCATTCTACCAGCTTCAGAGGGAAATAAATCATGTTTGTTTAACAGACACAATGGAAGAATGTCCTGGCACAATGCCTGACACCCAGTAAGCACTTAAATAAATATTTATTGAATGAATGAGAAAGACCTTAAGCCCAGCAATATATTTCTTGGCTGCAAATGGGAAAGGTAAAGATCAGATTTGTGAAGCCATATGCCCTCTCTCCTCCCCACAATCCACACACACAAAAGAGCAGGAAGGAAAGCAAAGAAAGGTGTCATTAGAGCAGGAGGAAGAAGCACTATCTACTGTGTGACTTGGGTCAAAACACTTAACCTCTCTGGACCATAACTGCTTCATCTGTAAGATGGAAAGTCAGCGCTTCGTGATGATCCAGCGCTGAGATCCTACAGCTCAGTGCTTCTCACTGTCCCTTAAACCTAATTAGCCGGCTTGCCTCCAAGAGGAGTGTGGCCTGCCTTTATGAGAGAAGAAACAGTAAGAAAGGGCCATTGTCATTCAAATCATGGAATGACCTTTTCCTCAACTTCAGCTGTGGGTGAGGAGCCCAGTCCCTCACTTCCTGAGTGGAGCAGTATTCTTCACAGTCCGTTTTTAGGGGCATTAGGGAGAGTTTGAAGAAAAGGTTCTGGTGAAACTATGCCCTCCTTTTCAAGTTTAGTTTTTCATGATCACTAGTGGGAAACCCACCTCCAAAGACAGTCCAAAAAAAAAAAGGACAAATTTTTCTCCATGTAGAACTCTTTGTTGATCTGCTGCTGTGGTAGGAACAACGAATCTTCAAGAAGCAGGAGTAGCTTTACAGGGGAGGGGAGGGGGCAGAGCAGATCCAGAAGGAGCAGGCTCAGAGACAGCAGATCCAGAAAGAGCAGGTCCAGAAGGAGCAGGCTCAGAGACAGCAGATCCAGAAAGAGCAGGTCCAGAAGGAGCAGGCTCAGAGAAAGCAGATCCAGAAAGAGCAGGTCCAGAAGGAGCAGGCTCAGAGAAAGCAGATCCAGAAAGAGCAGGTCCAGAAGGAGCAGGCTCAGAGAAAGCAGATCCAGAAAGAGCAGGTCCAGAAGGAGCAGGCTCAGAGATAGCAGATCTAGAAAGAGCAGGTCCAGAAGGAGCAGGCTAAGAGACAACAGGCCCATTTGCCTTCCCTTCGATGTCTTTCCAGTTTTGCAGACGGTATAAGATGTCCTTCTGAAAAGAGCAAAAGGAAGATGTGGGAAAAGAAGTTTTTAACTGCAAAATTTCATTACATTATTTTTTGTGAAAATAAAGGACTTATTTCCAGTATCTGTAGTACTGATGTCTAATACCAAAAGCCTTGTAGCAAAGAGATCAAACAAATCAAAATCTGTGCCAGGAAATTTCAGGGATACTAATAAATACTACATGACAAAAAGATTCCATGACAACTGAATTTGGGGAAGGATTTATTGCAGGCCTTCTCAGGGGCTTTAAGGTGTGAATGGGCATTGTGACTTGAAGGAGAGGCTTTTTCCTCTGGAGGGTAGAGTTTTCAGAAGACATCTTAGGAAATATTGACTTAGGAGTAGTAATGTACCTCTCTTATTTGACAGCAAATCATAAAAATGAAAAATAATTATCCTCTCTAGTTTGAGAAGGCAAAACAAGATCAAGGCATGTTTAAAAATCACTACTTTAGGAGGATGGAATTTATAAAATATTGCACCTTTGCTTGGAAGTTAGAGGACAAAAGATCCAGATTTGACATCCTGAAGTACTTGCTGACAACAGCAGCTGCTCCCAGATGAAGAAGTCCATCTTCAGGAAGACTGAATAAGTAATCTGTTTCTGAAATAACAATAACAGACACCCCAATAAGGTGTCTGCTATTTGGAGACACTGTGCTAAATATCATTATTTGTATAGGTATAGATATAGATATATACCATATGTGTATACATGTTATATGTGTATGTATTTATATTTATATCAACTTTTCCATTTGATCTGTACAATCCTATATAAGGAGACACTACCATTATTTCCATTGTGTAGATAAGAAAACTAAGGCCCCAGAACATCACCTAACTTGGCCAAGGCCACACATAGAGAAAAAGGCTCAGCCAGGATGAGAAAGCAGGCAGGCTGACTGTAGAACCCCATTCCACCACACCCCACCCAACTGGTCCAGGAGGTCAGGATAAAGCTGTGCACAGTGGCCATGACAGGGATGCTATAGAAGAAGTTCTGGGGTAGAAGAAGTGTGTTCTACGTGACTTGTGGGGTCCTGCCACATAATTATGATTCTCGTTTTCCATTAAGCTATACACACTAATAATAATATTTATAAAAACACTGAATTTTAATTTTAAACAGATCTGTGGCTGCTAATGCCTAGCATTGTAAAGAATGCAACTGGTAAGAGAAAGGAGACTTAAAAAATGTCCAAGATGGTATCTGCCCTCAAAAAGCTTAAGGTTGCATAAGAGGCAGAATGACAAGGGGGAAGCCAAAGGACATGAGAGCCTGCACTGCCTACATTTCTAACAGAACCCGGGTCTGTGTGGTGGTAGGGCCCCCACAGGGCACAGCGTGGCTGCATATCTCACATGATTTCTCAAAGACCCCATGACAGATATTGTGTTGGCCACCTAGCTTCTGAACCTTTTTCTGTTGTTTGTGGAAATGCTGGTGAAAGGTAGCAAGTGCCAGGCACTTGCACACCAACAGGTTCCAACTGCTAGTTCCTCAGGCTCGTTGCCAGAAGGCTTTCTCTGACCCCTGCTTTGCTCACACAGGATGCAGGACAAGCAAGGAGTGCCAGGGAATATACAGTGCACCTCCTACCCTGCCACAGCTTTCAGCCAAAGACTGTGGAGAGTTGGCAGTAAATACCCTAGTTCCTTTGTCCATCAGTGGGATAACTTTGAGGTGCACAGTCTATACTACCTCCCAGATCTTTCCAACAGGGTTAGCTGAGCTGCCCACAGGGGTAACGTATCCTTTATTGTAGCATCCTCTTCCCTGCCTGACCTTCCACTCACCTGCCAATGTTTCCCTGGACCACCCCCAAACAAACCACTTGCACTTAAACCCTTGTTTGGGGGTTGCTTCTAGGGCAACCCCACCTGGGCTTGGATCCTAGCCTCTGGCAACCAGGACATACAATTTAAGTCTGTCTGACCTAAATGCTTCCATTTGCAATTTTACCCTGGAGCTGGTGAAGAATTGAGAATAGTCTAGGAGTCATTCTGAGACCACAGACAAGGGCCCCCTGTGTCCAATGAGGTAGCAGCATGGTGCTGGCTGCAGAACCACTGGGCACCCTTGGGGTGGCATAACTTCCTCATCAGGGTATTCCAAGGGCATTAATTTGACTGTAATCCACCTGATACGTTACAACAAACTTCATTTTTGTTTCTGTTATCCAGAGCTGGATTTTCCTGTCTGCGTCCAAGAAGCCAGCAAAATATAGGCCTACATTCTTGCACCATGGTGCCTGGACTGGAGACCAAGAATTTTAGAGCTGGAATTGTATTCCTAGAATTTTAGAGTTGGCGGGAAGTGGGTGGCATTTGAGGCCATCTAGTCCTGTCCTTCACAGATGAGAAAACTGAAGCGCAGCAAGGTTAAGACACTTATTTAAGGTCCTAGAGGAAGGTAAAAGCAAGAGACACTTTTTTAACCATAGTGGGTGAGAGCTGGACTCTTTGAAAGCAGCATCTAGATCTGAGGCTCCAGATGCTGCTTGTGAGATCTGGAGAAAGCTATCTAAGCTCTCTAAGCCACCGTCTTCTGATCAATATAAAGTGAAAATCAATTGAGATGATCTGCCTAAATCATTAGCACAGCATCCATTAGGATGCTTTCAACTTTAAATAACTAAGACCAAAATAAAAGTATCATAATAAAACAATAAGGAATTGTAATGAGCTCAGAAATGGGGCTGTTCCAAAGCTGGGTGAGCAGTTTTTTATGTCACTGAGGGTTCCTGTTCCCCATCATTCTGCAATGTGTCTCCCCAATGAATGCAACATGGTGGGAGATGCTCCAAGCAACACCACCTCCTGCAACAACAACCAGCAGAAGAGTGAGACAGATTCTCCCCTGAAAAACTCTTTATGTCAGGGAATAAAACCTTTCCTGGAAGCCCCTTGTCTCGCTGACCAGGTGAGCACTGTATTCCCATGTCTAAATGAATCCCTGGCAGTAAGAATCCAGGTAGCATGATTAGCTTAGACCTCAGGAACATGCACATCCATTAATGGGGTAGTTCCCTTCCTGGAACACCCTGGGGTTGGGGGTCAACTGGACATCAAGGCTCTGCTAGCAGAGAGAGGAAGGTGTGGAATGACTGACGAATTAGGAAACCGCAATGTCAACCACAGTTGACAGATACACACAAGGTGTTGAATACCAACTATTTTTATTGTGATATACACAATGTGTGATTCTTTCTGATATACAATTGCAACTCTTTTTTTGGTTTAAAGGGTGTCTATCCCTTTGGTTTAAAGGGTATAAAATTATCTAGGAATGTAAGTAACATTCTGTCTGAACAGTCATTTTGTTTGTTTCTGTTTGGTTTGGGTGATTTTTTAAGGCATTTTGAAAGCAGTTTTAAGTTCACAGCAAAATTGAGAGGAAGGTACTTCCCTGATCCCCTCTATCCCCCACAGGCACAGCCTCCCCTACTATCAGCATCCCTCACAGAGTGGAACATTTGTTACAACTGATGAGCCTACGGAGACACATCATTATCACCCGAAGTCCCCAGTTCACATTAGGATTCCCTCCTGATGTTGTACCTTCTATGAGCTTGGACAAACATATAATGACAAGTATCCATCATTACGGTATCACACAGAGTATCCCCACTGCCCTGAAAATCCTCTGTGTTCCGTTTACTCGCCTCTCCCCTCTGGCCCCCAACCCCCTTGCAACCTCTGACCTTTTTCTCTCTCCATAGGTTTGCCTTTCCCAGAATGTCACAGAATGGGATCATATAGCATGTAGCCTTCTCTGACTGGCTTCTTTCACTTAGTAATATGTTAACAGTCACTTTTCACTTTCCCACACAGGGAAATTTTATAAAGGAGCAAAGTAGCTGTGGAGCTAAGGGAATAGATGGAAGAACAGAGAAAAAAGGGCCTTCGTGGAACTAGAAAGCAACTTCACAGACATTACAACCTTGCCTAGGGCCTGCTCCAAGCTGGGCTTTAAAGAGTGGATTTTACACTTGCACTGTTCTTTGTGAAATCCAAATTCCCACTTGTAGTAGGAGACTTTCAAGCAAAGAGCAAGGCAGAAAACAAATCCCGTTGGAGCCGTTTCTAATAGCTGTGCCTCTTAGCGCAAACCGCCAGGGCAGGGGCCCCTTTTTGTCTACCGCAAAGCAGCCAACATTGCCGATGATCAAGGTAGGAAATGGCACATCCAGACTTCCTGGGTTCTACCATGAATGCTCAGCTTAACCCTCACTGAGGACCTTTCATCTTTCAATTCCTTCACCTGGAAAGCAGACTGCTACCTTTATGCTCGCATCAGTCCCTGGGCTGACAGATCTTTGAGCTGAGTGTTCCCTGCTCCGTGTGACTTCTAATTCAAATTCTCCCCAGAGAGGGAATCTGACAGGCCTTGCTCACTGGACAGTCTACCACTGAGGACCTCCCTCCAGGTGAAATATGCCCCCACCAAAACTGTTAGCGGGTTTGGGGGATACAGGGCCATGTCTCCTGCTTGCCTGTGTGACAGGGCCTGGAAATAGGGGTAAGATCAAAGTCTTTGGGCAGGGAGTGGGAGGAGGAGGAAGAAAGGGCATTTACCCTGGGTTGTTTAGCCAGTAGAACCAGAGAGTTTCCTCTGGCCTTCTCCAAAAGACAGACACACTAGGGAGTTGCAAGCAGAGTCAGATCTAGGGAACAATGTTTTTAAGGGTTCCAGAAAAGGTCTGCCTCCTTCCTCTCTGTTC
The DNA here is from genome assembly GCF_006229205.1 of Suricata suricatta. Lineage (NCBI taxonomy): Eukaryota > Metazoa > Chordata > Mammalia > Carnivora > Herpestidae > Suricata > Suricata suricatta. Next base: position 42,391,059 of record NC_043708.1, read on the forward strand.
ACATCCCACTTTCAGGGTTTTCTGTTACTCAATAAAGAGAAAACAGAATGGCAATGATGAGAAGTTGCAGAGATCACAGAAGCTTACTGAAGCCTAATCATGGGATCCCCAGTCAGAAATCTCTGCCTCCCTTCTGGTTTGGCAAATGAAAATCTCTCCGGACTTTTCCCCTCCACCTTTATTCCTTAGAATGGAACTCAAACTTCTCTCTGCCTTGAGCCATTGGATTGCAGAAATAGAAAAGTGCAAAGGGTTGCAAAGAGCATGTCTCCTCATTTTCAGATGCAGATACTGAGCCCCAAAGAGGAAGTGTGGCCAGTCTACCTGCTGGAACTGGTCCTAGAATCAAGTATCTGGCTTCACTACTCATGTACTCAGGACCCCAGGGGACCTCCCCATAGCTGTCCAAAGGGTCTCAGTCAAAATGGCTGTGTGGGTGACAAATCTTCCCAGACACCAGACATGGGCAGCCTGGCAAGTCCCTGAGCTTCTACCTCCTCACAGCTGATGTAATAGGAGCAGTGTCATCCTGGCCAGATGAGGAGCATCTAGAGGCATCCAGGGAAAGCCAAGGAACACTGCAGGCCACTCTCCTTAGCCAGCCTGCATTCTAAAGAAATTCAGCCAAGTCACTCTGCCCACTGTGTCACAAGATTGCAATTACTTACTCAAGGGCACTGGACAAAATCACTACTCACAAAAAAGGAATCAAGGTGGAGTTAAAAAGTTACAAATGTGAAGACTTAATCCAACTGCAGGTTACCCAAAGGAAGGAAGAACCAAGTTGCGGGCAAAATCTATCCCAAAGCTGAATGAAAGAATCCAGATGCTTAACCACTGCTGTTCTCCTGTTTTCTCCAGAACAAGCCACCTCAGTTCTGGAGGAAAAAGACTTAGGTACGAACCCTGATTCCTTTACTTAGTAGTTTCACAGGCAGTTTCACTTATCTGAGGGTCTGCTTCCTCATCTGCATGATCCAGGACTATGGTTAGAGTTCAGTAAGATAATATCTGTAAGGGGCCCAGCTCTGGACTGGCACAGAGTAGGTTATTAATGAAACACCATCACTGCTTGGCCACAGTGTGCCCATATCTAACCATGACCACCACCAAGCGAGGCAAGCCGTTTCAGCAGGTGAGTGCTGGGCTTTGGTGGGACAGAGGCACCTGGTCACACATCACAGAACCAGCACAGAGCCAGCCCTGGACACTGGTTTGTCTCAACCCTGATGCGACTGACATTTTGAACTGGATGATTCTTGGTTGCAGAGGCCTGTCCTATGCCTTGCAGGGCAGTTAGCAGCATCCATGGCCTCTACTCACTAGATGCCAGCAGCATCCTCCCTTAATGTGACAACAAAAATGTTTCCAGGTATTTCCAAATAAGTGTCCCCTGAGGGACAAAATCACCCCTGATTGACAGCCACTGGTCTAGTAAACTGTCCTTAGTGGGTTTCTTAGGCAGGGTCAAAGAATCTGCCCAGAGTTTCTGGTTACAAATCATCTGCCCAAGGTCACCTTTTTTTGGCAAACCGCTGAAAAACATTCATCTCATGTTTTTATAAGCAGTGCATTCCAAGGGAAGAGAATTAATGGGGTAAATAATGTGGTGAGGGTATAACTTTTGTACTCATTTACAAGGCTACTTCAACTCCCTGCTAATACATCTGTGGCTACTAATTTCTTCCTGAAGAAACGGTAGAGTTTTCTAAAAGCTCAGGCACAGACAGGTTCACAGGGACCCCTGGCTCTTGATTAAACATTGTGGCTGGTCAGCAGCTTCCAGGAGGGCCAACAGACATACATAAGAGCATCCTTTCCAAGGGTGTTTATCCCTTTCTAGTTCAGCACAACCAAGGCATTGTTCCAGTTCTGGGGGCCTGCACCTACAAGGGGTCCTTTATTTTTTTTTAATTTTTTTTAATGTTTTATTTATTTTTGATACAGAGATAGACAGAGCATGAGAGTGGGAGGGGCAGAGAGAGAAGGAGACACAGAACCAGAAGCAGGCTCCAGGCTCTGAGCTAGCTGTCAGCACAGAGCCTGACGCGGGGCTCAAACCCACGAATGTGAGATCTGACCTGAGCCGAAGTCGGAGGCTTAACCGACTGAGCCACCCAGGTGCCCCATAAGGGGTCCTTTAAAAAGGCACTAACTTGAAAGGGTAAATGAATGAAAGAATAAATGGAACCTCTCCTTCCCACATCGCCTTCTGCTGACCCCTATGACTTAGACTTACTAAAAGTGCACAGGCTCTGCCACAGTCCCCCACCTCCCCATTCAAAAACAAACAAAAAATAGCAGGTTGTCATTAAGACACACTCCTGGGCAGGAATGTGTTTCTTTGGTCCCACTTGGCAGCCCACTACTGGCTTCTCTGATTGCCTTGTCTAGGAATACAGTGGGAAAGCCGTGGGAGCCCCTCCCCAGGGCCTAGTGCCCCAAAATGTGCAGACGCTGCCTCTTTCCAGGTGTAGGGAGCTAAAGTGCCTCCACAGTGAGTTGCAATGTGACCTGACATCAGCCACATGGAGATACCAGACTAACCTGAGAGCTGGCTGGGACCCAGTGGGGAAAATACTGGGAGAAAGGAAATAGATCAGGAAAGGTAGGCCAGAAAGGAAAGGGCATTTATTGAGCACTTACTATGCACCTCACAATAAGACCTTCCTTAGAATGTTACCTCCTTTACCTGTCACCCAACAAGGAAGCTATTAATTACCCCTAGTTTCATCAACAATAAACTCAGAGAAGTCTGGTCTACTGAGACTAAAGCCAGGCATGTACCAAAGCCCATGCTTTCTGCCACACCACAGGCTCCCAGCCCTGGCTGCTACATCACCCAATATGGGTGCCAGTCAGAATCTTGGCCATGGAGCCAGGCATGTTATTTTTGGGAAAGCCTGGCTGATTTTAGTGCACGTTAGTGTACACCATCATACACAGGGAACAGAGGAGGGGGTGTGGAGAGAAGGAGGACAGAGCAGGTAGACATCACCTTGGCTGAGTTAACCACCTGCAGAACTCACTGTGCTTCAGGGACCTTCCACCCCCACCCCCTCCACCACACTCAGTGAGGACTATGAAAGGTCAGGAGATTTTCCTGTGTGCCAAATAGAAGGTTTTCGGAAGATAAATCCACAAACCCTGCATGCTGTAGGATAGATTCCAGCAGAAACTGCTTTCTGCATAATGGGCTCTCATACAGCCTGCAGCACTGTGCCCCTTTACTCCCACAGGACAGTGGTTTGCAGGCAGGGGCAATTTTACCTCTCTGGCGGCACTGGACAATGTCAGGAAGTATCTTGCTTGTCATCACTTGGGTCAAATGGGGAAGTGCTACTGGCATTTAGGAGGCCAGTGACTTTGTGAAACATCCTACATTGCATAGGACGGCCCCACCACAAAGAAGTATCCAGCCCCAACGACAACAGTGCTGAAGTCAAAACATTGTGCTGCAGAGAAGGAGTAGTCACCATAGGTAGACACACAGCCTGAATACAACCCTCCCCTTCAGATCAGAAGCCTGTCCCTGGCCAAGCATCTTTCAAAGAATCACAGACTCTGAACAGGAAGAGCCTGCAGAAACACTAGCCCAACTGAGATCCAGTTGGGTTTTTATGACAATCAGAATAAAGCTACAATACACAATGTTTACCAAACCACATCATAATGCTTTGCCGGCTTGACTTCCCACCCAGGTAGTGCACATGTACCAAGTTAACTAAAACAGTATTCCTTACTGCAAAATTTTATTTGTTGGTTTAACAAATATCTGTTGGGTGCCCAGCATGTTGAGGGCACAGTACGTAATTTCCCTGTTGAAACTGTTACCCACCCTGAGATAGCCCTCCTTGTGTTCAAGCCCAATATAAGATCCAGGCAAGGTACACAGGCTCAGAACCCCAACAAAATCACCCCCAACTGGGTTTATGGTGCTTTTATTGTTTTCCAGCTCAGCGGGTAACTTGGCAAGCTGGGATCAGGTGTGCAGAGAACTGAAGCAGACGCCTCCAAGAATCAATTCCCTAGGGCCTGCGCAGGGGTGAGGTTCCACACCACCTGAAACCCAAGGGCAAGTGCCCAGCATTCCTCCCAAGCTGCCCTGAGCCCTGCTCCCAGCTCTCTCCTCCTTTGGGCAAGTTACAGGCAGCAGACTTCCGCCACCCAGCCACCAAGTGCAAGTTCCTCCCCCGCCCCTCGAAGCTACACTGTTATCAACAAAAATAAGCGCTCTTTTGTAGCTTGCCACAGAAATGGAAACTGCTCAGGGGAAGAAATTGGGAACATTTTGTACTACAGGGTCACAAAAGATTTAAAAGTCATTCTCCCTACTGGAGGTCTCATTTATACTGGGCAGCAACAACAACAAAATAAAAACCTGTCGAATGGATTGTGCAATAAAGGGAAATGCTGCGGAGGCAAAACTAGCAGTGGGCGAAGAGAAACAGGAGAGGAAGCAACAGAAGCCACCGCCCCCTGGAAGAAACTGAGGTCCTAGAGCCCGTGGGGCTGGGCACTGCCTGCTGCTGGACTGGACGAGGTGGGCAAAGGTGCCCCCCTCCCGCCCGGCTCCCTGACACACCTCCAGTGCCTGTCCCGCTCCTCTCCATGCCCAGGAGCAGGTCCCCACATGTGTGCACACCCCACAAAACGCTTGGGCATGGCTTGCCACGAAACTGGACCACAGCTAACTATTACTGATCTGAGGGGAGAACCCGCCAAAGCCTGTGAATCATATAGCTGAAGCTCCCAATATTTCTCTTCTCTCCTCATTCCTTGGAACTTGGTCTGGAAGTTATTTCCTCAGGGAAGCCTCATCAAACCCCCCAGATTCATTTCTTTCACTCAACAAATATTTACTGAATGAATAATATTTATTGCATGGCCCCCCAAGGGTTAGGTGCCTGTAGTGTGTTCTTTCATAGCAAATCCCTTCTCCTATTTAAATAGTAATGATGGTAATTAATTAACTACTTAGGTAATTATTTCTTAGGGTTTGTTCTCACTCTCAACCCACCAGCCTTTCCAGAATATTGAGCTACATGAGAATGGATGCCAAATCTGTCTTGTTGACTGCAATATTGCACCCTTCATGCCTGATGGGTACCAAGACATATGAACGATGAGTGAACAAATGAATAAGCAAAAGGTCAAGGCCAGTGCTGTCCAATAGAAATGGCAGTGACAAAGCCAGGCCATATGTGTTATTTTACATCTTCTAGAAGCCATATTTTAAAAAGTAAACACAAATGGGTGAAATTAATTCTAACAGTAGATTTTACTTATCCCAATATACCTAAATTATCACTTCAACATTTAATCAATATGAAATAATTACAAAAGAGATGTTTTACACTCTTTCTCTCATACGAAGTCCTCAAAATCCAATATGTACTTTATTCTTATAGAACATCACAGTTTGGACCAACTTCATTTCGAGTGTTCAATAGCCATGTGTCATAACCACACTGGATGGTGCAGGTCTAGTCTCCACTAGGGCCTTACTAGTGTGCTTATTCTCTGCTAGAGCAGGAGAGAAATTAGGCTATGCCACACCAAGAGACAATATAGCTATTGTGTTTATGGTCTCTTGGGTCAGAATATCTGGTTTGAATGCCTGCTAGTCAGGACTACCTCTTACTACTTGTGACCTTGGACAGATTACATAACCTTTTCATGCCTCAATTTCCCCTTCTATAACGTGGGGGTACTAACAGTATCTACATTACGGGAAATACATCAGGAACAATGAGTTGACACCCATAAAGCCCTTAGAACGATGCCTGTCGCATGGTAAGTACTTGCTAATATTAGCCAGTTCATATTTTTTATGCTTGTATCACATGCAGATATTTATGTCTACTTCCTGCCACAAGAGACAGGAGGCAGCTCTAGCCACAACCCATTCTGCTGGAGGACAAAAGAAAAACCAACATCCATTTCAGAACTGCATTCTGAACATATTCCTTCATGGACAGTACAAGACAGATCTCAGGAAAAAAAAAAAAGACTGATCATGGACACACAAATGCATACAAGAAGAGAATTTAGACTCTGACATGACACACAGTATTAATGAGAATGAGAAGTACTGTTTTTCATAAAAACCTTTTGCAACTCTGTACTGATTGTTTCTCTCATGTTAAATTCAAGTTCCATTGTACAGAACATGCAAGTTTTCTCTTTTCCAATCCAGCACAGAGAGCAAATGACATTTACATTTGATTTGCTGCCTGGGGCACAAAGCCTGCTAGGAAAGCTGCGCACTCAGCAGGTGCCAGCAACAGGGCGGATGGCTTCCTCTCCCTTGGTGGCTGTGATCAGGCCCTGTTGCAGGGAGACACTACATTTGGAAAGAGGTAATAATACTTACCTTGCAGGAATGTTGTGAAATTTAATTGAAATAATATAAGTGACAGTGCTTGACCCAAAATAGGTACTCAATAAATGTTTCCTTAGGGGAACACGGCCTGGTGTCTGTGTCTTGTAAATGATGTCACAATCTCTCTTTAGTTTGAGCTAAAAATGTGTTCTTGCTGCCCTTTTTAACTATACAGAATAAGTCTAATTCCTCTTCCAAAAGCTGTCAAATATACGAGGGTGAGCTCTCATGTCCTCCCCAAACAAACTTTCTCTTTTCCAGCCAAACACCCCCAATTTCCTCCAACAAGACAATAATTTGTTGTCTTTAAAGTAACTGAAAGCATCTGGTCTCTAGTGGGTCCCAAAACATGTCTCAGCACCAATAATATGCTTGTACCACTGGAGCCACTTGGTCTTACGAGATACGATAAAGTTAACCTCACAATTAGCCTAATGCTCTCTTCATTATATAAAATTCAAAGAACTTTCTCCATATGCCTTCTCCACCCCCAGTACTGACCGCAGATGCTGCTTGGTTTGAAGGAGACTGTCTTAGGACTAATACACTCTTCACAGATGAAATCCAGTTCTGATCCTTTGACATGACATCAACTGTGGTCTTGGGAAAGGTTCAGTGGAGGTGAGAAGTGACAACTGAGGGTAATAAATCAAATGCAGCTCAGTTTTCATTTCAGGGCAAACTACCATCCAGTTAGCCTGGCTCAGTTATCAGCCAGCTCTGGCAGCTTGTGATTTCTTATGTAAATGGTCAACACAACATTGAATGGTGACAATTTCTTCAACTGCTAGGAGGAGCCGTCAGTTTCTGTTCCCTGCTTAAACTTGACATCTTAAGCTGCTGGTTAATGGAGAGTCTTGTCAACAAAAACATTCGAGGACTAATCATAACTATAAAGTCTCTCTTAGAAAGGATGCTACCTACAGAGCATGTTCACAACACACCTTGTCTGCTTTGCCTTTGCAAGCACTGAATTGAAGGTGGGGATAATCTAGCATCAGCTATTCATATACCAGCCACTAGCCCCGGGTGGCCATTGAGCATTTGAAATCTGGCTCCTTTGAACTGAGATGTGCTCTAAGTGTAAACGAATGCATGTGGGATTTCAAAGATTTATTACAAAAACTTGGGTCTTATTAATAACCTTATATATTGACTTTATGTTGGACTGATAACATTTTGGATATATTGAACTAAATAATTATTAAATTTCACCTTTCTGTTTGCTTTTTGTTTCAATGTGGCTCCTAACATTATTAGTTATGTATGTATTTTGCATTTGTCACCTCCAATATATTTTTACTGAACAGTACTAGTCTGGAAGCCAATAGGGATGCTGAGAATTCCACATTTCTGTGGCCCTTTCTCTGGGTTCAGACTCAGAAACATGTAGGCCTACATTAGAAGCTGTCACTCTACTGCTTCTTTACTGGTTAGACTGGAGCAGTGGTCCTCAAACTGTAGTTAATATGAGGGCTGTGGACTGAACTGTATTCCTCCAAAATTCATATGTTGAAATCTTAATCACCCATGCCACTGTACTGCAGATAAGGCCTTTAAAAAGATAACTGAGGTTAAATGAGACCATAAGGGTAGAGCCCTTATCCAATAAAATGAGTACCCTTATAAGAGGAGGAAACACCAGAGCCTTCCCCCCACCCTATGAGGACACAAGGACAAGGGAGCCATCTGCAAACCAGGAAGAGACCCCCTCACCAGAGTCTGAACCAAATGGAACTTTAACCGTGGTATTTCCAGACTCCAAAACTGTGAGAAAACAAATTTCTGTTGTTGAAGCTATCCAGTCTGTGGTATTTCATTCTGGCAGCTCAAGTCGACTAAGACAATAAGCATCACCTGGGGAGCTGTTAGACCTGTAAGTTCCTGGGTCCCACTGCAGACTGATGTTGATTCCATTGACCTAGGATAGGCCTGAGAATTTACTTTTTTTAGCAAGCACTCTAGGCATTCTGTCTCCGTCGACCATATTTTGAGGTACCCTGGATGAAAGGAAACACAATTATCTAGACTCCTGTTCGCACTGTTGCAGCCAGAGCTGAGGGCCACGAACAACTGAGTTCTTAGCTCTACCACTGCAGTTGTGGTAGCCTAGCTAGTTTGATCACAAACGCCCCCTTTTGGTAAAGTGTTTTGGGGCACACAACCAGCCAAATGTATATTGATAAATTACATATGCTCAACTGTAAGTCTCACTCTGAATGTTAGTGAAGTTTACTTTTACATAAAAATAAAGGTAATAAGTCATGCTATTTTCTTCTTGGATCCCAATGGATCAGCTTTAGCTGTAAAGGCCTCTCACTGAACAAGTTCTTTTTTGGGGGGGTGGGAAGGGGGAGGCACAAGCAGGTAAGGGGCAGAGAGAGGGGTACAGAGGATCTGAAGAGCAGGGCTCTGTGCTGACAGGCTGACAGCAGTGAGCCCGATGTGGGGCTTGAACTCACGAACCGTGAGATCTTGCCCTGAGTTGAAAACGAACACTCAACCAATTGAGGCACTCAGGTGCCCCTCACTGAACAAGTTCTAACACTTCATATTTCCTTGCCTTTGCACATGCTGTTCCCATTCTGCCTTCTCTACACTTAGAAAATGCCTATTTATTCCTCAGGATTCAGCTCATAAATCTCCTCCGTGCAGCTCTCCCTTCCCCTTCCACCGGTGAAGTTGATCACTCAGCCAGCCCCTCTTTGCAGCATCTCTATTGACTTCTCACACTGAATTGCAAATATTTGTTCAACCTGTCAGCTCCTGGAGGACATGGACTGTGCTTTATCTGTTTCTCCTGTGCCATGCACACAGTTCCTGGACAGTATGCATTTTTTAAAATGTTTGCAAAATGAGCAAACCAATGAATGAAAGCGCAATTAGACAACACTTTAAGTCCTTGCCCTTCTCTGCAGAAGTGGAATCACTGCAGTGCATCATGAGAAATAACCCACATAAAGGAGTGCAGTGCACAAAGCTATCTAGACACATATAGGGTTTTAAGTTGGGGTTTACAAAAGTACATATAATTTACACCAAGCTGAGAATGAAAGCAGAGTGAACTGCGTAAGCCACTCACAGTATAAAGAGCAGAAAAGGTTTTAGGGAGGTGTGTGTGTGTGTGTGTGTGTGTGTGTGTGTGTGTGTGTGTGTTCTTTTTAGTTGTTTAACTGTCTTAAGGTCAGGATCCTCTTGGCAAAGTAATAACGGATGACTGGTGAGAGGTCTCAGTGCATCTTTGTGGGGCAGGGCAAAGATGAACAGAGGACATGAGTGCTTCTAAAAGCATTATAATTTCTGATCTACATCCAGGTCTACACTGCACAAAATGCAGGAATCACCTGGTCCAAGCTCCAGAAGTTTTATGACCAGAAGTATTACCTTTTGGAAACCTAAACCTGGCTGGGGATGTATAATAGCAAGTGTTCTTCCTCTGCAGAATCAGAACAGCCTCATGACCTAGAAGTTTGTCTTCCCTGTTCTTCCACATGCACCTTGCCATCTCTGGCCCCAAACTTCTCCTGTTGGCAGAATCGTAACAGGTGGCAGCAGTGCCCTGGCTGGAAGAATTCTCTGGGAGCCCCCTCCCATGTGCTGGGGCCCAGGCTGATGAGATAAATGTTCTGCCACTTCCCTGTTTACATAAAAGCTTTCCCTCTCAGCAGGAACTTGAAAGAAACAGGAGTTGTACATAATCGGTTTATCTTCTTAGACCCACTTAAAAGGACTGAACCTTTGATATATTGGAAAGTGAAATGCACCTCTGTATATGAATTGCCCTTCAAGGTGATTAGCAAGCAACATTTAGGAAGAAGGAAGGTTTCCATATTGTTCCCCTAAGAGTAGTGTTGCCATATTTAGCAAATAAAAATGTAGGACACCCAGTTAAATTTGAATTTCAGATAGATGATGAATGATTTTTTTGGCATAAGCATGTCCCAAATATTGCATGCATCCTGCATTGTATCTGGCAATCCTATCTGAAAGGGAAAAGTCTACATAACTCTTGAGAGGAGAATTTCTCTCTATGTCTTTTTGGAAATATTTCCCATTAGCTGAAAGGTATATAATAGTAAAATCATAAATCTGAAAGTTGAGATATCTGAGTTCTCTTCTAGTTCACACTATCATTAATTCATCAATGTCTCATCCCAAGTATTTTTTGCACATCTACTCTGCCAGGTACTAGATTAACTGCTGTGGAAATTAAAATGCTGGAAAATAACATGAACCTGACTTTTTGGAGCTTCTAAGGTTATTATGTGACCTTTAACCTCTCTGTACCTCATCTTGCCATCCATAGACTAAAATGGTTGCTTCTCTTTTTTTATATATAAATTTTTGTGGTTTTTTTAAATTTATTATTGAGACAGAGAGAAACAGAGCATGAGTGGAGGAGGGGCAGAGAGACGAGAAGATACAGAATCTGAAGCAGGCTCCAGGCTCTGAGCTGTCAGTACAGAGCCTAACATGGGGCTCAACCGACTGAGGCACCCAGGTGCCCCTGGTTGCTTCTCTTGAAACTATGTTTCCAAAAACGGGTCCTTTGCTAACAGATATTTCATCAAAGATGTCCATGATCAAAAACTTAAGAAATATTGAGTTAAACTGACTTAATGATATTATACTATCAGCCTTCTCAATATTTAAATATATTCATAATCCTCATGGATCTCTAAATGGTGCCTTACCCTGGATCTACCCCTTCATGGAACCACTCTGAGGACTGGTATTCTGTGGAACACACTTTGGAAAACACTGACCCAGGCTGATGCCTAAAGTCCTTTACACATCTGGCATCTGATTCTGTTCTTGTTTTCTTTCCCTTCTCTGTGCAAAATCTCCTTCAGCCTTACAGATCCAGCCCAGAGGTCCCCTCTTCTAAAAAGCCTTCTCCCCTACACACACACATACACACACACACACCACAGAGCAGGGACAACATCCTGTCTGGCTCACTTCTGCATGCCCATATAATGAATTACGTTGATAAATCTATTTTTTAATGAATGAATGAATGAATGACCTAACACATACTGCCAAAAGAAGTACCCTGTCCCTTATCTTCAAGTAGCACTTTGTTTGTTGTGATATAATTATTTCTTTAATATCTACTTCCTATTTATACTGGGAATATTCTGAGGACAAGCAAAGAAATATTATTAATTTTTCCATCCCCAGTAAATGAATGCAATCTCTGCATGATTTGCTATTAATAAACAATAATAAATAGCAATACTGATTGCATCACACACTGTACCAGGAACCTGCATAAATTATTTTATCTAATTTTCACAACAATCTCATGAAAGATATTTGGCTCTGGACTGGCTTGCTCAACCCCTGGGTTCCAAAGCTGAGAACTGTTTCTCAGATTCCTGTGGAGCTCTCTCAGTTTCGCATGAAAATTATGCTTCAATGATCCTAAGTATTTGCTTGAGTTTGGAAAGGTAGAAATAAGGCTGAGACTACTTTGTGAATGCACCCTTTGGAAGTTTCATTCTAGCAGAAAGTGTGGAAATGTGAGATGTGTTCTGCAGCATTATAGTTCTTCTCCAGCTTCCAGAACTCCTGAGGCAGAAGCAGTGGCAACATGATACCTCAGCTGTTATGTTCCTGAACTCAACAGTTCCCATGGTGGCTTCAGAGGTATGGGCTCCCCTGGTAGGTCAGCTCTGGGATGGGGAATCATTCCAGGAGGTCCAGATGAATGACTGCTCCTCCAGCCTTGCCAACAATTGTGTAAGTAGATAATTCCCTGTATTAAATCCCTTTCTGCTTAAAAATACTTGGAAGGGTTGCCATTCCTTGAACTGAATACTGAAATTACTATCAATATCTGCACTCTCCAGCAGAGAAAACTATAGAGAGATTCATTCCTGATCTATTAAGTGGCAGAGGTAAGATTTGAATTCAGAGGCCAGATCTCTTTGTTATACTTCTCTCATCAAGAGGCGGGAAGAGGACAGAGTTGACAGTAAAACTCAAGAAGAAAAAACTGGCTTCATTTATCAGTCAACTACCTTAAAACTACTAGTAAAATGTGTGCAAAGATTAGTCTACAAGTTTGTTTCTCAGACCAGTATCTAAAATAGAAGATATTCCTAAACAACTTCAATATCCAATAATCTGAACTGGTTACATAAATTATGGCACATTCACATGATAGAATATTATAACATTTTTTAAATAATGGCATATAAAACAGACGAGATCAGGCACGTTCAGGGTGGTATGGCCGTAGACAATGGTACATAAAACAATAATAAAAGAATGATGTACAGTTCAGGGCACCTGGGTGGCTCAGTCAGTTAAACGTCTGACTCTCAGTTTTGGGTCAGGTCACAGTCTCATACTTTTGTGGGTTTGAGCCCCTCATCAGACTCTGTGCTGGCAGTGTGGAACCTGCTTGGGATTCTCTCCTTCCCTCTCTCTCTGCCCCTCCCCTATTCACGCTGTCTCTGTCTCTCTCAAAATAAATAAATAAGCTTTAAAAAAATAAAATAAAATAACAATGATATACAGCTCTATGTTAATAAATTTTAAAACCTATATAAAATAAAACATTTTCTAGGAAAAAGTTTATCAAAATTCACCAAAGAAGTGATATAAGAAAAAAGACCAATAAGTTTGACAGAAATTATAAAAATGCAAATAACTGCTCCTGAGAAAAACACCTGTCCTTCATCCAGTGATGAATTCTCTTAAATTTTTAAAAAACTGATAATTCCAAGGTTACCCAAACCCGTTCCAAAGCACAGAGAAAAGAAGTAGAGATTTTTAATTCTTTTCAAAAAGTCCAAATAGTACTAATTTCAAAATCTGACAGACCTTAACAAGGAAAATGCAGCAATACATTGAAAGAGCAATATATGGAATTTCTATTCCAAAAATACAAAAATAATTCAATATTAAGAAATCTATTCAGGGGCACCTGGGTGGCTCAGTCAGTTAAGCATCTGACACTTGGTTTTGGCTCAGGTGATGGTCTCGCAGTTTGGTGAGTTCAAGCCCCCCATATCAGGCTCTGTGCTGACTGTGCAGAGCCTGCTTGGGATTCTGTCTCTCCCTCTCTCTCTGTCCCTCCCCCACTCCTGCTGTCTCTCAAAATTAATAAACTTAATTTAAATTTTTTATCTATTCATATGAATCCCTATATTAATAGATCAAAGGAGAAAAAACGTGAACATATAAAATCCTAAAAAAGGAATTTAGAAAAATTCAATACTCATTCCTCATAAAAACTCTTAATAAGGTAGGACAATATGGATCTAGGAATATGTGGTTATATTATACATGGTAACATAATAAATAACATGTATATTTAAAAAAGGATAAACATATATGTAGATCTCAAAAGAACCAGCTTACTACTTAATGGTGAATAACTACAGAAATACTTGCTAAAATCCAGAAGAACGAAAGTTGTCTGTGTGTCTATTGTCTAGCAACATGCTGGTGGTCGGTGCAATTAGACAAGAGGACAAATGTGAGTTTTACAAGTGTCAGCCCTGCTGTAGCAGACCCGTCTACAGAACCAGCAGAATGCCAACTAAACTCTTAAATGACCAAGACTCTCCCTCTGTCCACACCTGACAACGCCCCTTAATCAGTAAGACAGCGAAATAATACACACTGATAATCATTCCCTTTCCACGTTGTTAACCCAACCTTTTCCAAGCCCATACGGCCCAATGCCAGTTCTTCATGTTTTCCTGGGATGCCTATTAGCCCCACACGACCCACCTGTCCTTTGCAGTAATTTCAAGCTCCTGTCCCATCTCCTTAGGACTATGTCCTCAAGTCTGACCAGGCAGATGAACATACCCTTGCCATGGCCTCAACAAGGACCAACGGGTTGAGGTAGGACTCTTCCCAGTAGCATGTTTTCTTTGTAACACAGCTTTCTAAAGGCTAAATATCTTACTGACAGGAGGGACCCTGCTGGAGGGAATTTCAGGTAATCGTGGTGGATACATGGTACTCAAGAAGTAATTTCTGTCCTAGCTAAGCCTTTCAAATGATTCTGCCTATGTTTAAAGGCCATCCTTCATCTGACTGGTTTTACTGTCGTTGTTCCTTTATTAATATTATATCTTGTGCCTGCTTCCCAAATGGAAGTAACTGGCAATACAAAAGAGTAAAAATTCTCCAAAGGTACATATCATGTAAGGACTGAGCTTCCAGGAAGCCAAGGCAGAAAATGAAATGTAGCACATTATATGTCTCTTTCTGCTTGGTTTCTTCTGCTTCTCAGAAGAAACAAAGTTCTTTATGGCATTAAATACCAACACACACACACACACATGCACACGCACACGCACACAAGTTTACATGTCCAGATGCTCTTTCAGAACTATCCTTTCAGAACTAACTTTCAGAACAAGGTCATTTGATAAGAATTCTGCAACAGGGTGCCTGGGTGGCTCAGTCAGTTAAGCCTCCAACTTCAGCTCAGGTCAGATCTCACGTTCGTGGGTTTGAGCCCCGCGTCAGGCTCTGTGCTGACAGCTAGCTCAGAGCCTGGAGCCTGCTTCCGGTTCTGTGTCTCCTTCTCTCTCTGCCCCTCCCACTCTCATGCTCTGTCTATCTCTGTATCAAAAATAAATAAAACATTGAAAAAAAAAAAGAATTCTGCAACAGAGATAAAAGACTCTGCCCATAAATTTAAGTTCCTTTATTAGGAGATACGTCTTTGGGGAGAAGGGTACTTGTGAAGTGCAAACTCAAAAAAGCATAGAGAAGATTAAAAAAAAACTCACGGAGCTTGGTCATAAATGTGAAAGTAAGCTTAATTAGTTCATACATGAAAAACATTATAGAGCCTGAATAAAGGCTGTCCACAAAGTAGTCTTCATTATTACTATTCATCAGTGTAAATGAGTGGTTTGCTTTCAGTTCTTCTGTATTGAAGCTAGTGAGACATGATGATAAAGTTCCAAGACAACGTTAAATTACTAGCACCTCTTATTAGAAAGCAGCATTTTTCTTTTCAGGGTTATGTACCACCATTTTTCTTATTCATTACTGGTGTAACATCAAGCTGTGAACTTCTACAAGGCTGGAAATAATTCATGCAACCAATCTTCTTTAACAAACTAATCATCTCTCCCCTTCAGGAGGTACAAGATATGGAACACTGGTGATGATTATGAAAAATAACAGTATTTACAGGGATCCACTGGGCTCCTTGCTATCTTCAGTAGAGCTAAGGAAACTTTAACTATATTTAATGATCTTTCCACTAATACTCTCAGTGAGACAGGCAGGGCCTGTCACATCACTTTAGGACAGAAGTTCTCAAATGTTTTGCTCTCAGAACTGCTTACATTCTGATCAAAGTATTAAGTATCCCAAAGAGCTATTGTTTAGATGTGTTATGAGTACTGACATTTGTTCTATTAGAAATCAAAGCTGAAATTTCTAATTATGTTTTTACTAATCTTATTAAGAAAAATCCTATTATATGTTAAATTTTTTATAAAGCACAACTACATTTTCCAAAACAAAAAACATTTTTTGCTCATCTCTTTAATGCCTGGCTTCATAGCCAATAGCTGAATTCTGATATCTGTTCCTATATTCAGAGCGTTCCAATATAACATATCATGTAGCATCTGGAAAGCCACAGTGCACACACAAGAGAGAATGAGAGTGGAAAATGAAGATAACAACTTGGTATTAAGAGAGTTTTGTACTCAGAGACCCCTGATAGTGTCTCAGGGGCTACCAGACTCCCCTCAACACACTTTGAGAACTGCTGATTTGGGATCATATGGACTCCCATAAAAGTGGAATTAAGTTAAATTTACTTTCTGGTGAAAAAAAGCAAAAGAATTAGAAAAGTATAAGTTCCATTCTATATGTACAAGCTAAAAAGAAGTAGAAAATAGTGTTTATTTTAAGACAGTGTCTATTTTAATCCTATTAGCAAATACATACGTAAGTTTTATCTTGCGTAGGGTAATGAGGTATACTCCATTCCTCATCAAATTATCTGCTGCTCCACATACCTGCTGCTCCTCAATGGGTCTCCAACACAGACTCTCCCTGTGGGAAGATTATACTCTTCTCGCCCTACTGTGTTCATGTCTGGCCATCTGACTCACTTTGACCAGTGAAATGTGAGCGGAAGCGACCTGTGCTACTTCTGTGCAGAAGCTTTGTAGGCTATTGCACAATTCCTCCATCTCTCATCTCCTCTCCCGTGAGACTCACGATGTCCCAGGAAAGGGCTGCTGCTACATCCTGAAATGAAGGCAGCGTGGAGCAGAGTGGCAGTCAGTCCATAAAGTAAGTGTAACAAAATAGTAGTCCTCTGAGAGTTTTGGAATTGTTTATTACTGCAGCAGAAATTAGCCTATGGTGACTGATAAAGGTAAGATAAGATAATTAAAGAAAAATACACTAAAAAATGTATTATAATAATATTCCCACATATTAAAGAATATAAAGTCAGGGTGACCTATGCTAGCATCCTCAGTGTTTTTAGCAAATATTTTATTAAATGTAACAAGCATTATGGAGTCAGGTCCTACGTTAAACATCAAATATTCAGATGAGAGTAAGACTTGATCTCAGCCTGAAAGGAGATGGTGGGAAGCATGGCTCTGACATTAGACCTAAACTGGAAGCCTTCTTCTGCTACTCACAGTTGTATGACCTCAGGCGAGTTTTCTCTGAGTTTATTACTCTCATCTATAAAATGAAGAAACAGTCCCTACTTCAAATGATTTTGAAAACTAAAAAAAATGATCATATAAAGTATATAGCAGATAGCCTAGCATACTGTGTGTTTTCAATAGACTACTTTCCTTCCTCCTTCCTCTCTCCATCTACCACCCTCAATTCCCCGGTGAGGACCTAGGGACTCTGAACTCAGCTCTATCTACTGGGTTTCTCAGCTACTTTTATAAATTTTAGTCCTTCCAGAAATAAGAAATTATGTATGTAAAACACACACACACACAAATACAGTCATTTAATATGTCATCCAATTAATACTTATTAAATACTATACTCACGTTACAAATGAAATACTTCAAACAGTAAGAGGAACTTCATAACTTCCCCAAGGTCATATGTCAGAACGTACATATTTACCTCCTTTTTTAGTGGCTGATAATATTCAACAGTATTGATAAATTACAGTTGACTTAACCATTCCCTTTTTGCTGGACATTTTCAAACTGTGTTATGTGTTTACCACCATAAAAGAGAAACATCCTTGTACATATGGAACTCTATTTTTAAAATAAATTCTAAGAATTGGATTGCTAGGTCAAAGAGTAGAGAACTTTAAATTCTGACAAATAGTGCAAAATTGCCTTTCATAAAGTCTTTGTCGGTTTATAGTCCTGCCTTCTGGGTGGAACACGCCCTTTCCCCAGACCTTCATCTACACCTAACCTGCACCAGCTGGTGCCTCAGCAACAATGTCTGCCAAACCGTGTTTCCAACAATACCCTCACTGGGCATGGTTTCGGAAAGGCTGCTACATGGATAGCACCCCTCTTTCTTGTGCCTGGCAGGTTACTGCCCTCTTTCTCTGCTTTCACACGTAATGTGTCTGGGGAGTGTGGCTGAAAGTGAGCTTTGTTCTGCTCTGAACCACTCAAGAATAATTCATCTCTCTGAAAGGTAACTTGTATATTGATCCAGAAACATTGCAGGAATGTAGCTTTTTCATTGATCATTTGATAATGGGTCATTTCATTTCTATCTACTTCTGACTTCTCTGTCTAACTTGAATAAAAAACCAGGTGACCCCGAGCACGTAATTCATCTCAGTGGAAAGCATTTTGCTTGCCAATTCACATTAGCTCAAAAAATGATCCTGCAAACTTCCAAGTTATTTAGAACAATACATTCCAGATATGGCTCTTCCAATCTGCCTTATTCTTGTTTAATATTTGGGCAAGAAACTAAAGGAGGTTTTAGTCTGAAGGAAATGGCATCTCATATTTTCTTGGAATGAGGCAAAAGCAGATCTAAAACATCTTTCAATGGAGTGAGCCTACATTGACAAGAGCACATGTAATGGCTTCCATTGTGTGTTCTTAGCCAATTTACAACTACATTCATTGAATTAGTAATGATCAGCTGGGACTCACAGAAGCCTAATATCCAGGGCTCCACTGGGGGTTGCTAGCCAATAAATATTTATTGATGATAATTGGGTGACAGAGAGAGATGGGCCCATCCAGAAATTTAATCTTCCTACACAAGCATCCTAGCCAAGATTCCTCCTCAAGCCACACAGATGTGGTACCCAGAAAAATGGGTTGAAAAGAACTTTGAAAGTATGTGAAAACTAAGAAACTAAGTTCTATGATTGCTTTGTTTAGTGAAAAGTAATGGAAACTCCATAAACATCATCTTTTTAACCAAATGGTCAATAAAGGGAAGAGAATTTGGAATTCTCCAAAGACCATTGTGTTTCTCTGGATTCTGAATTTTCCTTCCTATTCCAAAATATATTTGAGTAGTGCTAAGTAGTAGGTATTAAAACTGTTTAGAGACTAGAAGGAGACCCAGGGCAAGGAATAAAAGACTAGAAAGCAGAGAAAAAATGTCAGAAGGGAAAGAAAACACTGAAAAAATTATAAGAGGTCCTTTCAACCCATGACCTATCTCGTTAGCAATAAAAAACACTTAATCATTCTTTCTCCCAAAGGCCATTCAGCCTGCTGCCTCTACCTGACAAATGGGAAAATTATAGAGATAATTAGGTATCAGTATTTATAATCTTATGGAAGCATGTATTAGCCAAGATATGGCAGGTTATGCTGCAGTAACAAAGAACCCCAAAACCTTAACGACTGAAAACCACAAAGGTTTCTTTCATGCTTAAACCACATATCCATGCCAGGCTGCCAGAGCATTCTGCTCATCAGAGTAACCTGAAGACACAGGCCAAAAGACCAGCCAATCACCCTTTCAGAAGGAGAATCTTGCATCAAAAATTAAACCTTCTGGGCTAGAAGTAAAGAGCACTAATGACTACCCCAGAGGCAATGCTTAAGACAGGTCTAGGTTGAATCCCTCCCTCTCTACTTCTCATTAACCAAGTGAACTCAAATACATCACTTAAACTCTTGGAGGCTCAGATTCCTTATCTGAAAAATGGGAATAATACAATTTACTCATGAAGGTGCTGTGAAGAATAAATGAGATAATAAACATATAGAACTAGCACATACTTGGAACTCAGTAAATGATAAGCTTTTGTTTCTTACTACATTAAAAGACTTCCAATGAGTCCGGTGCGTTTACACAGATGTGTGCTTTTGCTCGTTTGCATATGATATACAAAATACTTTAAAGTATAAATTAAACCACAGTATATACATGTCTCAAGGCTCTCACAGCCACCTACTGTGGTTCCTAACAGTTCAGTTTTGTACATGGGGAAAGGTGACCTGAAGGTGATTGAAGAATTGAGCCAAAGTTGTTCTACAGTCAAGAAGATGTTAACATCGAATTGGTCTCTCCTGACTTCCAATATAATCTTATGTCTCATTGTTATCCCTTACATTTTGTGCGTGGAGGCCAGAAGGGAGAACAATGTACTGCACGCCAGGATAGTGTCTTTGGTAGCAAGCTTTTAAAGGGTCAGGTAAGTCAAAAGATTGTTTTCAATATTCATGTACTATGACTATGCTTCAGAACTATATTTTGCATAACAACTAAAGAAAAATAAAGAAATCAAAACATGATTTCAATTATAAAAGCCATAATAATAGCTAACATTCACTAAGAATTTACCCTATGCCAGGTCCTATTCTATAAACTTGTAGAGGATTATCTCATTTAATCTTCACACTAACACTATGAGGTAGGTAGGTAATATCACCCCATTTTTCAGGGAAATGAGGCACCATAAGGTGAAGTATCTTGCCTAAAGTGCCCTAAATAGTAAGTGGCAGTCAGGAGTCAAGCCCAGACCATCTTTTTCTAAAACCCATGTTCTCAACTTCTTCACCATGGCTCTAATCAATATATAGTCATTATTTTTGAAATCCTGCTTATCAGGAAAAGGGAACAGGCAGTGATGCAATTGCCCCATAAGTTCAAAGGCTGTGCTAAGAACGGTAGGTTCATGTTGGCATACTGTTTAATTCTTCTCCATGATGCTACTCAGCATCTTCCTAGTACTAGGTAATTAACCAACAGATAAGTTCTTGAACATATAAAGAACAAAAAAGGGGCAGATTGGAGCATAAAGAAGGTGATCAACTGATATTTACTAAATGAGTGAATGGCAATTCATTACCAGCAACTGAGGAAACTGCAAATTGATGCTTTTCCTGTGCTAGTCAACAACATCTCCATCATAAATGAAATTCATCATTTCAACTCTGTCAACCCCTTAACACAAAATACGTGTTGCCAGATTCTGAATAATGAATCTCACGGCCCACTGCCTTTTTATAAGCCAAGGAAGACAGTTTATTGTACCAATTGTTTTAGGGAAGCATCATAGGATAGAGGCAGAAGAGGGAACTCATGCTTATCTCCATGGAGAAGGGGGAGACCCAATGGATGAAGCAGACAAGCTCCCTCAGGCCTGAAAGGTACTATTTCCATGCTATACGACCAAAAAATTGGAGAGATAATTTATTTTTTTCAATATTTTTTATGTTTTTTAATTTATTTTTGAGAGACAGAGAAAGACAGCATGAGCAGGGGAGGGTCAGAGAGAGAGGGAGACACAGAATCCAAAGTAGGCTCCAGGCTCTTGAGCTAGCTGTCAGCAGAGCCTGACGCGGGGCTCGAACCCACGAACCGTGAGACCACGACCTGAGCCGAAGCCGGAAGCCAGACACTTAACCGACTGAGCCACCCAGGCGCCCCTGGAGAGATAATTTAGTACCCGTTATTTTAATGCTAATCTAAAGGAAATTTTAAAATTCCATATCTATGAATTTTCAGGGAGGAACAAGTGGTCCTCAAGATGTCATGCTCTGTCAAACAAAACAAATCTCTCTCCAGATGAAGACAACATTAAATATAATTCTCTGTGTTTCGAAATGCATAACCAATTAGTAATCACTTGGCCATGAATTAATAGAACTTACTAGGTTCCCCTTCCTGATGTCTCAAGAGTATTTGGAAATTAATGGGATATGATTTATCACACTAAGCCCATAAGCTATCTTCAAGTCCTTGTCCCTTTTTTCTTTCACATGACAAACTGGGCTGCAACTAAGTATTTCTGTGATCACAATGTATAATCACTATTGCTAAGTAGAAGCTGCAGAGGTAACACCAGTTGGCTAGGGTACGTTAGTGTCACATATAAAGCCCGGTCAGTCAATGGCCGTCAGATCACACACTTCCAAGGGCTGTCCACACCTCAGCTGTGCCTGATGAGAAAAGGCTCAGCCTCAGCACGTTGGTGAATGGTTCATGGTATGCTCTAGCAATGGGGATCAGAAACATATGGGATTGAAAAATTATGGTGAGGTAGAATCAGTCCAAATTCATATACCTTAAAACAATTATGTAACTGTCACCAAAGCCATCAATTTGTTATCGATAACTTTCAAGTAAAAAGGAACAGACCAGCTTCCCTACAACAGAGGGTCAAGGTAATCCAAAATGAAGCCCTTTGACTTTCTGTCTAGGAGCCTTGATTCAGAAATGACAGAAGAATCTCTCTTGCTTAAATGGTGGACAGACTTGTAGCTCTCAAGAGTACAAGTGGTCTTCCTCACATTTTTGTGTTTCTGGGCTAGGTTACGGTGGCCATGCTGGAAATGGGACTCAGCACCACCACCATAACTATGTGTCTGTTTTAGGACTTGAGTTGTAACTTCTTCCTAGGCAGGAACTAACTCTAACTCTCAAATGGCCTTGTATAGGGGCCATAGCACCTGTACCATCAATATCCAAAACTGCTTTTCTCAAACTGATGATATATTCTTTAAGAGTATCATGATCTTGCCAATAAATACCAAATGTATCAGCTCACACTTCCTGCTTGCATAGTACTTTTTCACTGTCCCATAAAGTGCCAGGTTTCCCAGAAGGCCTCATGGACTGCTGCCAAGGCAGGAAAGGGAAAGAGAAGGTCAAGAGGGTGGGCCTCTATCCCACCTCCACAACCAAGGCTTCTACTTTAGCTGTTTAATACATTGGGGCCTATGGTTTTTCACTTGAGGAAGGGTCTGCTCCTTTTTTTTTTTTTAATGTATGTTTATTTTTAAGAGAGAAAGCCTGAGCGGGGGGGGGGCAAAGACAGAAGGAGACAAAGAATCCCAAGCAGGCTCGGCGATGTCAGCACACAGCCCCATGTGGGGCTGGACCTCGGCAAAGAAGATCATCACCTGAGCGCCAAGCTTAAGGGCCTGAGCCAGCCAGGCGCCCAGCAAGGGTTTGCTTCTTTAAAAAGTGTGAAACCTCTGTTCTAGGAGCTGCCCAGATTATAAGGGAAATCGGTATCTAGTGTGGCCCTTCAAAGACGAAGCTCTCGCAGGAAGTCACGTCCGTGTTGTAATGGTGTTTCCTCCACGCTCTCTCCCTCCCCTCCTCCTTAGAATCTGGCTTCCCTCCCATCGGGACCTCTCAGAAAATGTCTCCCTCCTCCGGGCCCCAATTCTGGCCCGAGCCCAGAGTGACGGGAGGCCGGCCAGGTGCCAGGCCAGAGCCGGGCTCCACACACAGCTCCGCCACCATTACTCAGATCGGCAGACTGAGGTGCAGGTCGCTGTAGGGCAAAGGTGACCAGAAGTCAGCCTCGACTCGGAAGGCCCGGAGCCAGGACACCCTCCCCTCATTTTTCTGCTCCTCTGGCCACGGCGCAGGGCTCTTGCTGGTGGAGGAAAACGGCGCTGTGCCCAAGACCCCAGTCTAGTACCTGCTCCCTGAGGCCAAGCCCCAGGCCGCGGAAGATCTGTGTAGTCAGCGCCCTGGCTGAGCCCCTGGCGCACAGCCCCTTCAGGCCAGTGAACAAGGCCAACGTCAGCATCCCAGTGGCGACTGCAGGGCTGGCACCTGTCTCCTCGGCCCCACGGGCACGAGGGGCGAGGTCCTTGAGAGCGCGCGCTCCCCGCCAGCCGGGCCAAGTGCGCAGACTCTGTAGTGCACGTGCTGCAGGCGCGTGCGGCCTCCCGGGCGCAGCTGTTCCCTGGGTGGAGTGCCTTCCCCCAGGCGGCTGACACGAAGGACCCGGGCAGGCTGGCCGAGACCTGCGGCGCGGGCCTCTCCCGGAGTGCTCGCCCGCCTCCTACGTCTTCCGTGCAGACAGCGCCGGACCACTGGCCTCCAGGTTTGACAGCAGGAGTGACACGGAGCTCCAGGACCCCCTGCCCTCTCCGAGCAGCCCAGCCGCGAGGATGCTGCGTGCTCTGTGCTCGGGCAGCCGCAGCCGGGCAGCCAAGACCTGCCCCAGACCACCCCTCGCAACGTGGACTCATCCTTTTTTTTTTTTTTTTTTTTTATGTTTCTCTTATTTTTGAGAGAGAGACAGAGCGTGAGTGGGAGAGGTGCAGAGAGAGAGGCACACACAGAATCTGAAGCTGGTTCCAGGCTCTGAGCTGTCAGCACGGGGATGGGCGGGGCTCGAACCCACCAACTGTGAGCGAAGTCCCGGGCTCAGAGAACTGAACCACCCAGGTGCCCCAAAAGCGGACTCATCCTTAAGAAAACCCAGCAGCCACTGCTGCCTCAGCATCTTGGGGAAGTGAGCTCTCTCCACTAGCCTGGCCAGGCTGCGAAAGGGACAGCAGGTTGCAACGAGGGTCCTCTTGTCAGTGCCTTACAACTTCTTTCTTCTTGAGGATCCAGTGGGGCCCTCCACACTGTCCCCCCTTTTCTGTATCTTTGCTGCTGCCAAATTGGGCACGTTGGCCCTTTCCTGTTCTCTTGGGGGTGGGGAGGTCTGTGGAGGGTACCCACTGCCCCATGTCTTGGGTCCCCAGCCTGAGAACAGTTGACACCAGGTGCCTTGCATAATAGACCCCTCTTTCCTGCCTGATTTTCCAGAGCCCATGAACCCTCAGTCCTTGCTTTTAACAGTCTTCAGGTTGCTGCAATCTAGGCTGGTAGGGGAGGAGCCAGTCTCCCTAGCTCCTCCCTTAGAACTGATACAGTCCTCACCAATCTCTGCCTAGGAGGACAGAGAGGGGAGAAAATCTGTTACCACTTGGGAAGGGAGCAGAGGTCTGTCCTTCAGGACCAAAGAGTCCAGCTTTTCGAGGCTTAGCAGCAGCTTAACGCTGTTCCCCACATCACCCAAGCCCTGACATCTTCCTTGACTACCCCAAGGCCTTGGCTCCCCCAGCTCCTGGTATGCGGCCATAGGGAGGCCCCCTTTGTGATGCCATATAAATATGTCTATGTGTTCATAGATCTCATAGACCTTTCAGGGGAAGAAAAAAGGGAAGCATTGGGATAGAGACAGACACCTTTCTTTGACCTGTTTCCTGGACCCATAAACTGGGAGGATGGAGGGAAAGAATTTTTACATTTTTTAAACTGCTATTTTCTGAATCAAACAGCCTAGGCCAAGGTGCCCCAGGCCATGTCCTTTGTTCCTCACACTCTTTTTGTTAGGATCATTCATTAAATCAAAACGCTTTTATTGAGCATCTTCTCTGTACCCAGCACTGTACTAGACCCAGCAGCTGAGTGGGATAGGAGGTGTCTCTACACTTACTTGGTGGCTCCCCCACCAACCCCATAGTTAACCACTGCCTTTAGGGGAGCTGTGAGAGGTGGCACCCTTCTCTTGGGGGTGGGGGATCTCTAGGAAGCCCGACCAAACTCTCTTCCCCATGCCAACCCACCCCCTGTAGCTCCCTGCCTCACCTCCTGCTGCCTGGGGGCAGCTGCCAGGTCATCCTTACAGCTCTGATTTCTTTATCTGGAATCCCTCCCCCACATGCTGAGTCTGGAAGTCAAGGCCTTGAGCTTCCTCAGACCCTAACAGTTAAAGGGACCCACATACCAGTGCCAAGGAGGAGGTCAAGTAGAGATGTCATTGCCCCTCTCCCCCCAGAACGGGGGGGGGGGTAGGAAGGAGGCCAAGTTTGGCCTGAATCAGTGACCTTCTCATTCAGTGCCTTCTCTGTCATTGAAAGCGACACAGTGTGATGAGAACTAAAGAGAATGCCAGAACCCTGCCCCAACCCTACTCCCCGCAAAAGAGAAGCAGCTATGTGTACCGCAGTGTTCTGGGTTTCCAGAGTAAGGTATTTTCCTTTTTTGACACTGAACACAAGTTACCCCTCAGCACTCCAGGAAGAACCAGTGACCCTCGAGTGCCTCAATAGCCTAATGGGGCCCCTACTTGATTAACCTTTTAAAAACTGTGGGGCCTGGGTGGCTCAGTCGGTTGAGAGTCCGGCTTCAGCTCAGGTCATGATCTCACAGTTGTGCGTTTGAGCCCTGCATCAGGCTCTGTGCTGATATCTAGCTCAGAGCCTGGAGGCTGTCTTCAGATACTGTGTCTCCCTCTCTCTCTCTCTGACGCTCCCCTACTCATGCCATCTCTCTCTCTCAAAAATAAATAAAACATTAAAAAAAAAGAAAGAAAGCCACATAGAGGGAGGAGAAGAGAAATGAACAAAACAAATAGAAAAACAGAATGATGCCACCATGGAAATGCTATCTTGTCACCTTATTTCATAGGAATTTACCCAGCCATCTTTATAGAAATGGTTCAACCCAGTGGTGCCTAGGTGGTTCAGTTGGTTAAGTGTCTGACTTCAGGTCAGGTCATCTTGTGGTCTGTGAGTTCGAGCACCCCCCAACCCCCTGTCAGCCTCTGTACTGACAGCCTGAAGCCTGCTTCAAATGTTGTGTCTCCTTCTCTCTGCTCCCCACCCCTACCCCCACTCATGCGTTTGTTCTCACTCTCTCTCTCAAAAATAAACATTAAAAAAATTTTTTTAAAGAAGTGGTTCAACCCAGCTATTGAAAGGCTCCCACAGGCTGAAGGAAGTGGAGAGATCAAAGAAGCTTGAGTAGAGGCTGTGTCTGCATCCAGGTTTATGATGGCCTATCAGCTGACAGTCCTGCTGAGTCCACAGAGAGAGGGAAACTGGACCCCAGGCTGAACTGTCTGCAGTCAATTCTGGATGCATCTTCAGACAAAACAGCAGTCAGACACTCTGGCACCAAAGATATGACCAAGAAAACACTGGGAAATGATCTCTGTGTACAGGTCTATGATCCCAAACAAATCCTATAGCAAAAAGTCTTTGATTCCAAATGCATCAAACTGTTTTCATGCTGGTTGTCCCTGCAACATATACAGCCTGAAATGAAATGGGCTTGTGCTGTTCTGATTTCATGCATTAAGCAATAAATGTCACCCAGAAGAACCCAGGCTCTAGCATCTTAAAGGATGTTGACCCTAGAAGCCCCGGTGTGGGGACCTTTCTATAAGGCCCTATAACCTACTCTGTCTCCTGGAGACTAGGCAAGGGGGCTCACTGGCCAGGAAGGAGAATGGGAGACAGCATTGATGGCAGATGGAAAAAGACCCAAAGCTTGGGCACTGGGGTCTCAGAACTCAGGTAGGAGTCTCCTGTAGAGACTTCTCTACAGCCTAACGTGAAGCAAAGAGCTCCCTGCCCCTCTGCCTCTCTACGAGACTTTCAGGAATGGAGGATGCCTGACGCTTTGTTGCACCGGCAACAAGCCTGTCTCTGAGGTGGGCTTTCAGCTTTCCATCTATAAACATAATATTGACCAAATGAAATCAGTTTGGGCCCAGTGGGAAATTGTGGGATCCCTCTCTAGTTCTTGGCTTGAGGATGCATATCAAGATGCCAAAAAGAAGTGTGTGTGCCCTTTTCCATGTACTGAGGCAAGCAGCACAGTATTAGGCCAAGGGTTTTTAGGTGGACCCTGGAGTCAGACAGCCTAATGTAACTGGGGCCACCAGTTCCCACTTATGTAATGTCTCTCTCTGTGCTCTCTTGTATAAAAATGGACATAAAATCAGAACCTCTTCATAGAGCTGTGGTGAGGATGAAATGAGATATTCCCCGGCACGTGCTTTAGTAGCACCTAGAAGTCAAGAAATACCTGCTATTGTTATTAATAAATAGAAATTCACTTGCCCATCATTATACTTCATTTTTTTGTCCTTGCTGCCAAAAAGTTGGGAGGTAGTGACTGCATTTGACCTCATCACTTACAAATTTATTTATTCCTCCTGATTTTCTGCTTTATTGTAATTGTGTTATCATGTGAATGTCCTTTATAATAAGCTGCATCTTTTACCTCCTTTCCCATGTGCCATCCTCCTTTACCCAGCTTCATACCATTGCCATTTTTCCAGGTAAAGAAACTGGCAGCTGCCTTGTGTCCTGCCCCAGCACCCTTTCTTGGGTCAGTGACTGGTTGGGCGCTAACCCTTCAATGTTTTGTGTCCGGAAATGGCTGCTCACCCCATTAAAAGGTGAGTGCAGGGAGGAATGACCCAGCCATCAGTCTGGAGTCCTGAGGGCAGCAGAGTGCTGAGGAAGAGGAGCTGGAGTAAGTCCCTGAAAAAAGGCAAATCCCAGGGCACCTGGGTTGCTTAAGCATCCAACTTCAGCTCAGGTCAGGATCTCATGGTTTGTGAGTTCAAGCCCCACGTCGGGCTCTGTGCTGACAGCTCAGAGCCTGGAGCCTGCTTCAGATGCTGATTGCCTGTCTCTCTCTGCCCCTGCCCACTCACTGTCTCTTCTCTCTCTCAAAAATGAATAAACATTAAAAAAAAATTTTAATAGACAAATCCCTCCTTAGATAGTTGCAACCCCCAAAGGCCAGCCACCCACCCCGTGACCATTCTTGAGTCATTTAGTACTGGCCAACACTCTTCTGAGGATGTAGAGGACATCCCATTTTCTCCTCCCCAAATGGTGCATTGTTTCCTAAAACAATGAGTCTCTTGGGGAATGACTAGTCTGTAACTCCAGATGTAAAACCCCAAACCTTAGAATGCAAACAGAATTGCAGTTTCCACAAGGCTACTGAAGCTGCCGATTTCCATGTAACTTCCTTGGGTCCCCAAAAGTCACACTCACCTGCGTGATTCCTTCACAATTACCAAAAGGGCCCCACAGCTCAGAGCCAGTGGCTTTTCTGAGCTGCAGCCTCCCAGCACAGACTTCCATACTGTAGAGAGATTGTACAAGGTACAGGGAAGAGGAGAATGGGAGCCAGCAGCCGAGGCCTATGCCCACCATCCAACCCCCTGCCCCCCCCAACTCTATGCTGCCCCTTTCCTCCCCACCTGCTTCCCCTTATCCCAGGGTGCACTGTGCTTATGCTCACAGCAACTCCTCTGCCCAGTGCTCACATCTGACCACCCCCACCAGCCAGGAAAGTTATCTGCACGGCTGAAAGAAATTGCAGCAAATTCTCCTGCTGTTCAGGATGAAAGAGAACCTCTGGCTTCTTAGGGACTGTGGAAGGTCTTCTACTGTGGGTACCTTGGGTCCATGTGTCCCCAGGACCTTTCCAGTCATATTCATTATCTCAGGCCATGGGATGCCGACTGAGAATAGGGAGTGAGCCCTGGAAATGTGGAAGAAGATCTGCTGCAAACCACTCCAAGCTTTTCTGGGTCAGGATCTCCAGATAGGCCAAGAGAACTGGGCCAAAATAAAGGATCTGGCTTCACAGTACTGGAAGACCTTTTAATCCAGAGCAAAACAGGCAAAGAAAATTCAGCTGCAGTCCACTCCTGGTAACAACCGAACAATGCCTGCTCATTTGTTCAGGCTCCAGCTAAACCCAACAAAATAGATAGGGCCATTCAAATTTCATACCCTTTGACTCAGACTGTCAAGGTGTAACATTAATTTTATATAAATCAATTTCTGTACCTGAGCCCCCATTTTGCTGAAGGCAACGAACTTAATCTTGTCAAATTTAAATCTCTGTCAATGCATACTGTGTCTTTGTCACTCTGGGCCTCTCTCAGCCCTTCCTTGCCCTTGCAAGGGGCATGGGAGCTTTGGGTATTCTCATTGCACTAAGATGGGATGCCAGGGCTCCACCAGGGTTCCTTGGGGTCCCATGGCTGTCCCCCTGTCACCTGTGACTTCTCCACCTCTGTGATCTTCAAGGATAGGGAACACAGGTTACCCATGCTCTGGGGGCACCTGGACTTATCTGGGGTTTCTATCAACATCTCCTCCAGTTCTGGGCTCTGATGGTGTGACCCTTTCTCTGAAATAACTCCTAACATCAAATTCAATTTATTACTAACTCAAAAAACAAAACCAAAGAAACTTCTCCAAAGCCAATACATTTTGTACTTGGCAAGAAAGACTGCCCTAACTTAGTTATTCATTCTTTCCAGTCTTATTGTTTATGAAGTCAACTTTATGCTCCTTCAGGTTTTTTTGACCCTTGGAACTCAAACAACAATAACAATAATAGTGACAATTTTTAAATAGCAACGTTTCTCCTCTTAGCAAGGAACTGCAGGTTTCACTGCCTGGTATGTGGCCCAAGGAACTATGCGATCCATAGGAACCATTTGTAGAGACTCCCTTGTCCCAGCATCTGCCCTGGGTATTGAGCCTGAAAGAGCAAAGAAAGGAAATGCTGTTTTTCAAATAAGCAGCCTTTTAGAACCCAAAGGAAGTAAAAAATGTCTTACGCAAACCCCGTGCTATACAAGCACTTGTCCAACAAAAACAGAAATGGCCTCTGCCATTAAAGGCTATGGCTCTCCCACAATTGTCTCAAAGGGAAACATCAGCTAATAATACCAGTTACCCTTAAAATGGCCATTTCTTGATTATTTTCCCTCTTCCTTGGGAGATCCCTGTAACTGAAAAATTAAGTAAAGAAGATTGAAAGAGATTAGAAAAGGACCAAGTTAGGATCACAGGAATATTTACCAGTCTATAAAATTTGGAGACTTTTAGAAAAACATGGAAATTATTTTTCTGAGATACAAATGCATAAATAATGAGTGATATTTTATTTCACTTTATCTCTAACTTAATTTTTCCTTTATTATATAAATTATAATTTCTAACATTGATATACTACTATTTCTGGCCATACTCAGATTTCTTCAGTTGTCCTAATGCCGTCCTTTACAGTCTGATTTTTCTCCAGACCCAGGATCCAATCAAGGACCACACACTGCATTTATTTCAAATGTCTTATTAATCTCTTTACTCTGGAATAGTTCTTGACATTTTGTCTTTTAGGACATTGAATTTTTGAAGAATCGAGGCCAGCTGTGTTGCAGAATGTCCCCAGGTTTGGATGTTTGATTGTTTCTTCTTGATTAGATTCAGGCTCAACATTTTTGGCAAGAATCCCTTGGGGGTGGAATTGTATCCTCGTCTGCCATACCAGAAGCCATGAGGTCGATTTATCCGTTATTGGTGCTATTGTTTGGTCACTTAGTTAAGGTGGTGTCTGCCAGATTTCTCCATCATAAAAGTGTTTTCCCTTTGTACTTAGTAATTGATCTAGGAGATGATGCTTTGAAACTGTGTGGCTATCCCTCACCCAATGGCTCTAGCATCCAGTAGTAATTCCTGCCTGAGTTAATCATCATGATGGTGGTGGAAAATGCTGGTTTTGTAATTCTGTCCTCTAGATTTGTAAATCATTTGTAATTCATTCCTCTAGATTTATTAATTGGCATTCTTCTACAAAGAAAGGCTTTTCCTTCACCCTCCCTTTTTAGTCAGTATAAATGTAGACTGGAGATCCTTTTTTTAATGCAATGTGTTACTATCCCTTACTGTCATTATTGATTCTGATATTCCAGTTGTCCCAAATTTGGTTAGGGGAACCCCTTTAAACAAATTATGTGTCCTTTTGACATGTCCCCTTCAGCTGTTCTTTGAACACATAGAGTGATATTTAAAATGAAAGAAATAGATTAGGGAAATGTGGAAGAAAGAACCATGAAGGACTGGACAAGATAGTTATGTTTTCAACTAAAATGGAGATCTTATCTTCAGCCAGAGCTTCCCATTGTCCACTACTGGACTTCAGACATGTTCAGGGTCCATAGGAGCAGGCCTAACAACAGTCTATGTGTTTGGGAACTCTCATAGGAAGAAGTCAAGATTTGTTCTCTGATGGGTTCAAAAATTTGGTTTTGCCTGACAAATAACCTGTTTTCAGAGGGATGTAGAAAGGTAGGAATCATCCTAAGGGGAAGGGGTATTCAACACCACTGATTGGTCCTTGGTTGTTAAAGGAGATAGAGGTTCTCAAGATCAAAGTGTGGGGGCTTTATGTGAATCCACGTCAGTGTGAGAGGCAACTCTATGTGGAAGCTCTAACAACACTGCCTTGGGACCCTTCTAAGAGGTGGTAACACAAAAGTAAGAAAGCTACACTCTTCACTTTAGCAACAAAGCCCAACGTAGCTTTAGGTTCTAGAGAAGCCACAGGAGAATATACCATGGCTGGGGGATCATCTGTACCTGGCAAAACAGAACAGACACTGCACTCACTTTGTGAGTACCTGGAGACTGACTCCCAGAAATACTTCAAAGTAGGAAAGTTGATGGACTATTCACAAGAGCCTGACTAATATAGGTTAAAAATAAATAGTGCTTTGCCTATGGTAAACATGCAAATTATAATTACCCCTGAAACAAAGGCTCGATGGGATTCCACTATGGCCTAAGGTCAACTAGCTAGTAAGTGGTATTGACAGGGCTTGAATTCCTAATCCAATATTCTTTCCACCTAGTAGAAAGGAGCTGAAGAATTCTAGAAGAATGGAAGGAGAAAAGAACAAACCAAAGAGAAAAATGCAGATGACAATGACCTAGAAATAGCCATCAAATGGTCTATATAAAATAGTCAAAAAGGTCAGCTCAGGAGAGCACCATTAAAGGGATGGGAGGGGTCAAGAACATGCCTTACTGCAGTGAAATGAAGAGAAAAAAGGAGAAAACTGAACCTCGACAAAACCAGAAATGATCACAAAGTGGACAGAAGGCAAGAAGCCAGAGAACAAAGAGAGTCAATGCTTAGCCTTTAATCTAATCCATTCATTTTTTGGGTGATATCCACTATTCAAAAGGATTCGTGAGAGTCTAAGATGCCTTTGTGAAAATACTTCAATAAAAGCACAGAGGTCAAACTTTGATGAGAATGGCTACCAGTCCCTAATATAAACCTTTGCTTTTCTATTTTAAATCCCTGAGCATCATTTACAAGAAAAATACACTTCCCTTCCAAGACTGTTTGCTTATATGCATTGTCTGTTGCCTCCCCCTAGTGATTGCAAATGTGAGGTACACTAAAACTCCATCAACAGAGTGTGAAAATTATATGACCCAATGATAATAATAATGCTTCTTTTTACTTGTATAGCATTGCACGTCCCTCAAATTGCTCTCACACACATAATTTCTGTATCCTGACCACAGCACTGTGAAATGGGCGGGGTGTATTCAACCACCAGATTGCCTCCCACTGACATGCTTTGGAACCTATTCATCAAAACTGGGAAAAGAGAACAAGCTAGGAGCTTAGAGTCAAACCTGCATTTAAAGCCTAGTGCTGCCATGCATCCCTTTGTGATTTCCAGCCAGTGGCTTATACCCTGTGCCTCCATTTCTGTATGTACGAAATGGGATTGAGCCCGCACATAACATAGAGATGCAGGAAGGACTCAGTCATATTTATACTAGTTGTGCATTGTGCCTGGTGTGACCTAAGGCCTGTAAAAATTTTATGACTGTTGCTGCTGCTGCTGTCGTTAAAGGCATCTTTGAGGAGGGGTTTCCACTTGCTTAGAAATCAATTATGGTTTCTGGACCTGCTCAGAGGCCTTTCTTCCTTCAAACTAAAAAACATGTTGCTAGTATTTAAATATACCTTTCTTTTGTTCAATTATCCTTATCTTCCAGTTATTTCTTCTTTTTTGCCCTGGCTTATGACCTGTCATACACTTCACTTCTAAATAACCTTGGCATTCCAAGAGTCCCCTTCTGCCATCTTTCACCATTGGTCTCATGCAAACCCAAAGGACACCCTTTCTTGCTGTTCCTTCAGTTCCTGTGAGAATTTCTCTTTCCACACCCCAGGCACCTAGGTTTCTGAGCACAACCATATTTCAGACCAAGCTTTGTTCAGAATGGATTCTCTTCCTCAAAGGCTTTATTCCCTGATGGATAATGAGGAACCAGCAGTAATGAGGAGGGGCAGAAAAATCTGTAGGGAGCTCTTTAAGACGCTAAATCAGACTAATCTAAGCAATCTTATAAAGTGCATGCATGCATGCACTCACACACTAGCCCATAGAGGCTTAGAGCAATTATAGGCTTGTGAGATCTATTTGGGGTTGGTGCAAAGTAATTCCTGTAGGTGGCTCCCAAAAATAAGTCCAGCACCTAGACTGAGCAGCTGTCAGATGAAGAGCACTTTGTTCCTGAGCTAGCACCTTTGACACTACAGGAGTCACCGAGGCAGCCCTCCTAACAAGCATTATCCTCTGTCTCTGCTCCATGGTGGGGTCAAGACTCCACCAGGTCCCTTTGCGGTCTTATGAGACAACAAGTTGGGGAAAAAGAAAAAAGGGAAATAGGGACTAGAGAAATGTTTTTATCCTGATCCTTCCTTCTAAAGAAAACACCACCCTTGCCACCTCCATGGTGCAGAGGACTAGAATTCTTTTACAGCAGTGGGAAGATAAGAAATTCATGTGTGGGGATGCAAGACCTCAGCCACACAATCAAGCCCATGCATGCTTCTCTGCAGTGAGGCTAGAGGTCTCATACTCCAGTCCCTAAAGGGGCCAGCAGGAGAGTCCATCATGGTCTCAACTCCTTCAGAGCTTCAGGTCAGCCCCACAAACCCATACCAAGAGCCGACAGAATTGTAACCAGCTGAAGACCCACTCTGCAGATCCACTCCCCGGGAGCCAATGCCACTTGGAAATCGGAGAGCATCTATTTGCGCACAACGAAGTCCATTAGACTGAACTGAAGTACTCTATTTTCATGTGTTGCCTGGATTCAGACATGACAGGGAGTTTATACTCTGCTCTTTCTGGAAGTAAACTCCAGATAGAGTATGAGCTGAAAAGCACCTCCTGGCAAGAATTCTGCCAATAAAATTCCCAAGCAGCTTTGTCATGAGCTACAACAGAGTGAAAAGGAAACAGCCAAATCTAGGCCAGAACTCTTCTGAATGCTGGTTCTACATCTTCCTGGTTGGTGGATTCTGGAAATGTTACTTAATCTCTTCAGTCCTCAGTTTTCTCATTCTTAAAATGTGCATGATAACAACTGACAAATCGATCAAGAAGATGTGGTTTATACATACAATGGAATATTTACATGGCAATGAGAAAGAATGAAATCTGGCCATTTGTAGCAACGCGCATGGAACTCAGGGTGTTATGCTAAGTGAAATAAGTCAGGCAGAGAAGGACACATACCATGTTTTCAGTAATACATGAAACAGGAGAAACTTAACAGAGGACCATAAGGGAGGGGAAGGGGAAAAAACAGTTAAGGAGAGGGAGGGAGGGAAACCATAAGAGACTCTTAAATACTGCGAACACACTGAGGGTTGATGGGTGATGGGCATGGAGGAGGGCACTAGTTGGGATGAGCACTGGGTGTTATATGAAAACCAACTTGACAATAAACTATATATTTTTTAATTAGATTAAAATTTTTAATGTGCATGATAATAACTCACTCTTGCTGAGAAATCAAGAAGATTAAAGTAATATGTAAAATACTGGACCCTCTTAGGCATTCAGGAAGTAGAAATTTGCCATTGTTCCCACATAACCTAATCAAAGGCCTCTGGTTGCAGGAGCTGGAGAGAGCAGGGTTGCTGCCCTGCCATTTCACCCTGCTTGATCATGCAGGGTCCTCCTCTGCCTCGAGGCTAATGGCCCTCACATGGTGCCTCTTAAGTTAGTCTTGCTCTTAGGCTTCATTAATTGTTTCAGAAATCTGTTAGGCACAACCCTCCTGAGACTCCTACTGTGCCCCAGAATAGCTTACAACGCTTCACATTAAAAATGAGCATCCTCAACTCTTCATGTCTTACCCCAACCCCCCTGGGACATGTTTAAAACAATAATCAAAGCAGCATAACCAGTTGACACAAGTCTTGAATAAAAGCAGGCTGTACCTAATCACATTTCTCTTGAGCTCATTAAATGACTTTCAGTCCCACTTTAAATAAAGTCTTTCTTTCCAGGGGACAAGACGGAGAAGCTGTTGAGCATCCTAAGGTCACTCTGCTAGCTACTTGGGTCCTCCTCCTCCTTCTTCCTGAACTCCCCTTCCTTCTCATCTTCACCATCCTCTCTTTCAACAACCTGCCTAGTTTCTTGCTCTCCTACCCCAATATCGATGATGGTGGTAGTGACAACTGATGACATGTATCAAACACAATGTGTCAGGCACTGTTATAAGCAGAGTACATGTGCGAAGTCAGTCATTTGCCTCCTCTGAGAAACTTAACTGTGTGTTACTGTTATCCCTAGTTTTTAGAGGAGATGACTAAGGAACCTATATGTCTGAGTAACCCAAGACCACAGAATGGGAGGGCACCCAAACCCACCCTGCATTAACAAGCTCTCAGCCATCTTAGAGCTCTTCCTCTTCTCACCCTCTCTTCCCCAAACCCTTACCAGGTCCTGTCCCTGTGCTTCCTAAATAACCCCTGAATCTTTCCTCTCTCTCATCTGTAAGATCCTGCCCTAGCTCATGGTCTCCCCACCTCTTGCCTGGATTCTTACTGCTTGCTGCAGCCTCTTCGCTGACCTCACTGCCACTAACGTCTCTTTCCCCACACCATCCTCCATATGACCACAGTATTCACTTAGTCCTTCACTCGCTTAACAAAACATTACTAAACCACTACTATGTGCCAGACACTGAGTAGCTTTGGTATCACCAAAATGGTAAGATCGTTCCTAACCCCAAAGAACTCTCAGTATTGGGAAATTCAAACAAACCAAAAATAACACTTAGTGATAATGAAATGGAAGACTATGCAACATGTAAGGCAGAAATTCAAAGGACCACCGGATTCTGCCCAGCATTGTGTGACCATTAGGATTGATTTGCACTGAAAACCACTGTAGTGGTTTAAACATAGTTTGTGAGGTGAGTGGTTTTTTTTTTTTTTTAACATACTCAGAAGTCTTGAGATGAGGTAGGTCAGACTTTTAAAGATTTGGGGGTTTATTCTTCTGTGACTTCTTTGGTTTGTCCTTCATGCCACAAGATGACTGCTGCTCATCTCCAGCCATTGTGTCTGTGTTCAAGGCAGGAAAAAGGGAAAAGGCAAAAGGGGTAGATCACTCACATATTCTTTTCCTTTCTTTTTTTTCAACCAAGAGATTTTGCTTTTCCAGAAAACCCCTCCTGGAGACTTCCACTTAGGGATCACAGCCCAGCTCTGGGTTACATCACCACTCTTACCTGAAAAGAAAACTGTAAAAGTATTGGGCTTTTCAGCCCCTATAGTGGGAGGCAGCAAAGGAGGAGGAGGTTGGGTGTGGCTGTTGGGGGGACGGGCCACACGTGGTCAGGAATGTTTCAAGGCAGATATCATGCTTGCTATGGTCTGAATGTAACTTCCCAAAACTCATATGTTGAAATCTCACCCTTAGGGGATGGCATTAGGAGGTGGGACCTTTGGGAGGTGACCAGGTTATGAGGAAGGAGCACTAATGAATGGGATTAATGCCCTTATGAAAGAGCCCCAGAGATCTCCCTTGCTCCTCCCACCACGTGGGGACAGAATGAGAAATCTACAACCTGGAAGCCAGCCCTGAGTCCACCATGTTGGCGCCCTAGTCCTCAGACTTCCAACCTCCAGAACTGTAATAAATTTGTTTTATTAGCATGGCATTTTGTTATAGGAGCCTAAACAGACGAAGATATGCTTAAGCTGGCCTACAGACACATAAAACGATGCTCAACATCACGCAACACCAGGGAAACACAAATCAAAACCACACTGAGATACCACCTCATGCCAGTCAGAGTGGCTAAAATGAACAAATCAAGAGACTATAGACGCTGGCGAGGGTGTGGAGAGATGGGCACCCTCCTACATTGTTGGTGGGAATGTAAACAGGGGCAGCCACTCTGGAAAACAGTGTGGAGGTTCCTCAAAAAACTATCAGTAGAACTCC
>NC_043708.1:42428660-42498621 GCF_006229205.1 Suricata suricatta
GATTTGTGTGCTGGTCCTCATTCACAAATGCTTTAAGAGTAAAATTTTATGTACAGAATCGTCTTGTCATTATCGTGTACTTGCTCAAGCATAGGAGACAATTATATAGATGAAGGTGGAAACACGACTAAAATCATCCATCACTATCTCCTGTACTTCCTGTTCCACCAGCTCCTCCACTTCCCACCCTACAATCCCTTCTTTGTGCCTCCCACTTAAGACCTAAATTTAGACATTGTGTCTCCTAGGAGCCAGCCCTGACCGGGCTCAGTGGCCCTCTCACTCATGTTTCCATGATTCATAACCCCGAGTTCTGTGAAGACACCATCATGTCTCTTGTTCTCTGTGTCCCAGCCCCAGACCTTCTGCCTGACTTACAATAAAAATGTATTGAATAAATAAAAGTCACCCATCTGCCATAAACATTTAGAGTATACCTATAGTTATAGGGAAGTGCCTTTATTCCTAGCCAAAAAAGCAAACAAGTAAGCAAACAAAAAAACACCTAGAAGTGAAGCCAAAAAGGAATGGGCTTAATCTTGATATGGCCCAATACCAAGAAGCTACCTTTGTTGAGATCTGTAGATAATCCCAATGCTGGAACCAAAATTAGAAAGACAAACCAATAAATTAGGCTGAGAGATGGTGTTCAAGGATCTAAACTGGCCTCCTGGCAGTAAGGACCCAGTTCCCCTGCCACAGACATACCTCAATACACATGCCAGTCTCTTCCAAGTGCTTACCATATGAGGCTCATCTAGTTCACCATGGGAGGAAGATTAGCCTTACCCAGGGCCCAGCATGTGCCAGGCATTGCACACGTGGCATCTCACTTTCCTCACCACGACTCTGGGGTAAATGGCTGTGCTGTATGTGGAACCACACTCAAAGGCTGTAACATGCTGTGGCAACAGATTAGCCCTAGTGGCTAAAGTTAGATTATTTCTCTCCCACACAATATGCTTCTGTATAGCTGTCCTCCAAGCACTGACTCTGGGAACTGAGCTCTTTGGTGTGGCTCCATCAATCCTGATCCTGCATTCTTAGCCAAGTAGATCTCTCACCTCCACTACCCTGAGGGCAAGAACACCCACTCCAACTTGCTTACTTCTCCTATTTAGGCATCTTCTGGTACCTGTGGCTTTTGTCTGCTGAAGTCTCTTCCTCCTCCAGATGGTCCTTCTGGACAGAATCCAATACAATCCCATTGGCTTTCTCCCTCCTGTGTCCCCGGTCTGGTCCATGGCAGGTAACCACATACCTTTCTGAAAAATTTGGGTAATGCAGACCATCCAGCATAGCCAACTCTTCCCTAACCTGCAATCAAAGTGACCATTTTTTGGCCTTTGGATTTTCCACGAGTCATTGACCAGTCCACTCTGTTTTCCAAATGTAGAGGATACATTACAAGTTCTCAAGATGGTCCCATTGACAGCCTTCCCTCTTGACTGGAGATGAGGAACTCTCCCCACCTGGCACCTGTTTCTCCTCCTTGGTGGAGGTGGGACTCACAGCCCAACAAAAGCAATCCCTGAAAAATTCCCTTCTCAACTCATTTCCAACTTTGAATCCTTTTATGCCATCAGTGTGGATGTGGGAATTAAGAGCAGGATCTTTTCCTCCTATATTCCATTTTCAGTCCTGCATATTTCAGAATCTCACCCCACCACACACATAAGCTTCCACTTTAATTACAGATTTGGAGCTCTCTGCCAAGCATGTGCGAGAGACAAGGGGGTAATGGAACTTAACATATCACAAAAGAGCTATAGATGAGCAAGGGATAAAATGAATAGGCATTATGACTTTTTTTGAAAAGCTTGTCAAGGGGCTAAAGCCTCCATGAGGGCAAATGACAGGAACAGTCGCGTTTAGAATGATGTGAGATTGTATCAGAGGATAGTATGTTGGAGACTACTTACAAGGTTCAAGGTGTGGTTACAGGTGTGAAAGAGATGAAGGTCTTTGGTGTTGCAGTAGTTTGAATAATGCCCCCTACCCAGACAGCCACACCTGAATCCCCAGAACCTCTGTTACATGGCAATGGGGGCCTGCAGCTGATGCATTTTGAGATGAGAGGATTATCCTGGATTATCCAGGTGTGCCTTCAACATAATCACAAGGGCCCCTATCCGAGGAAGGCGAGAAGAGGAATTAGAGGTGATGACAGGAGATGATGCAAGCAAGCCTGCTCCCCAGCCAAGGAACGTGGGAGGCCTCCAAGTCAGAAAAGGCAAGGGAGCAGATTCTCAAGAGCCCACAGAAGGAAGCAATCCTGCTGACACCGTTAGTCCAGGAAAACGGATTTGGGGCTTCCAGCCTCTGGAACTGTGAGGAAGTGTGTATTGTTTCAAGGCGCTAAGTTTGTGGTAATTTGTTACAGCAGCCATCATAAACTCTACAGGAGTCAAGGTTGAGAAACTGTGAGCCTGGACTGCTGAACAGGGGATCCATGTAGAAGTTCAAATTAGCAGTGACAGTGGTGGAGCTTGTCCTGGAAGGAAAGCCATAGAGTGGATGCCAGCTTTTAACAAATGGGGATGAGTGACTCAGAGATGTATGGCTGACAGCAAAGAGGGGAAGCAGTGTTTCTAGATGGCATGAGATTGAAGGGAGGAATTTTTAATTAATTATTTTAAAGAATGGATGAATGGCATCTCTTTGCCATGGGAGAAGTAGAAAGGCTGAGGTCAGAACAAAACAAGGAAAGAGACTGGGTCAGTGGTGAGAAAGCACATGGCAGTATGACGAGAATCCAGGAGGAGATTTGGTGGGTGTTATTAGTTAAGGTTGAAACAGGAGACAAAACCCCACAATATTTGAACAGGTCAAGTTTAATATAAAGAATTATTCACTACACCAGAGGTTGACCTATAATAGTAAAAATAACCCTAAAGCCCACCTTTGGGCTGAGAGGTACATATTAAAGAACGGCTTGAAAGGAAGGGCCGGGTTCAAGCCTCACGGACGGTGTTGTTGCAGCCCAGTGATGACACAGAAGTCCACTAGGTGGCCCTGGGCCAGAGCTGGTCTACAGTCGCTGGATAAGCAGGAACATCTATCCAGGATGCAGATGACAAAAAACCATGGCCAGGAGTGGTTTAGTTCATTTCCTAATGCTGCTCTAAAAGATTACCATACACCTAGTGGCTTAAAACATACAAAATAATTTTCTTATAGTCTTAGAGGTCAGAAGTCCCACATGGGTCCCCTTGGTATAAAGTCAAGATGTTGACAGGGCTGAGTTTCTTCTGGAGGCTCTAGGAGAGTCCTTTCCCTTAGTTTCTAGAAAGTCTAGTCCTTGAGTTACCAAAACTCAACTTAGGCATTGGAAACTTCTACAAAGACTATAAAGAATATACTCCCGGGGTGCCTGGGTGGCTCAGTCAGTTAAGCGTCCGACTTCAGGTCAGGACATGATCTTGAGCTCAAGTCCATGGGCTTGAGCCCTGCATCGGGCTCTGTGCTGACAGTTCAGAGCCTGGAGCTTGCTTCCGATTCTGTGTCTCCCTCTCTCTCTCTGCCTTTCCCCTGCTCACTCTCTATCTCTCTCTCAAAATAAAGACATAAAGGATATATTCCCAAAGCAGTACATCTTTCTAGGTAGCCTTCAAAAGTAAATTGGTGGCAAAATGAAATATGCACTTAAAACACTTAGCTTGGTACCTGGAAAATGGCATTCAACACTTGTTTGTAATTATGATTGCCATTATTTTTGTATTACTAATAGAATGCCAAGTGAATGGTTAATTACTTGCTTTATAGGGGCGTCAGCCATAATCCAGTTAAAATATGTGTGCTATATACTGAGTTAAGTGTCTATTCTAGAAGGTTGGGTGCTATAGTCTAATGCAGTGAAGTGGCTCATACTCAATCCTAACCCATTCTGAGAGTGAACAGAACTCAGGGCCAATTGTCTGTTAAAGCTACTCACAGAATTAAAACCAATTGCTCAGCACATATGAGAAAGTTTTGTAACTTCTACACAAGTGTGGGTAGGAAATGAAATTTGTTTATTCAAAATAAGTGTAAGTTAAAGTCAAAAAGTTTGTTAGGAAAACCTGTTACAGGTCAACCTCTGGTATAATGAATAATTCTTTATATTAAAGTTGACCTGTTCAAATTTTGTGGGGTTTTGTCTCCTGTTTCGACCTTAACTAATAACACCCACCAAATTGGACATGTTCACCTGACAGAAAATCAAGTCTGTACAGACTGTCCCCAAGTGATATCAAAGCAAAGATTCTGTAAGAGTCCTTATACCTGAGTTTCTTATACTGTCCTCACATTGTTGGTTGCATAAATCATGTCCTTGTTATCAAGAGAAAAAAATTTTTATTCCAATTGATTATTCCTAAGGAGATAAAAATTCTAACATTTGTCACAGGGAGAATAACATTCATGCATGTTTAGGATTGGAATAGGGGAATAAAGAAACTCACCAAAGAGGAAAAAGGCTTAAAGTAAAAAGTAAAACAATACAACTTGTGTGGCATAACCCAGAATTTTCAAGAAACACCAAGAACACCAAGAAAACCACCAATTAGCATTTTACCTTTTTTAGGCTTTGGGAGAATTGTTTTCCAAATAGTAGATTGACATGCTGCAATCTCTTTCCCCCAAATTTGTAGAAATTATAGAAATTATATAAAAATACTTAGCAAAGTCTTAGCAATGTTTGAAAATTATAACTGTCATTTGATAAGAACTGCCAAGAACCTGCAAAAGAAGGAAATTAAAAACCATAATGCATGATTTCAAAGTGTTGTTCCCAAACTCACATCAGCATCAATCATGTGGAACTCTCTAAATTTTAGCAAATTCTTGAGCCCCATCTAAGAACAAACCAGAAACATGGCAGGAATGTATCACTTAACAAATTTGAATCTAACAAATAGAAAATATCCATTCTTGGTGTGCCTGGATGGCTCTGTCGGTTGAGCGTCATACTCCTGATTTTGGCTCACATCATGACACCAGGGTTATGGAAGGGAGCCCTGAGTCAGGCTCTGCACTGAGTGTGGAGCCTGCTTGAGTCTGTCTGTCTCTCCCCCCTCCACCGCCCTCCTCCCCTGCTCTAAAAAATAAATAAAAATTAAAAACATCCATTCTTTTCAGTTGCTTAGAATATTTACAAATACTGGCCACTGGCCACAAAGCAATTGAAGAAAGCACATTATTGTATTTGGGTTAGAATTTACTAGAGCCACATCTTTTTACTTGCACAGCTAGCAAGGAAAAAAACTGGATGCCCAGGGCTGAAAATCCTGCAAAATTCAACACAATTCATCAACATAAGTGAATTTCCATTCCCCACCAATATATAGTCTGTGGATTAGAATATGATGTTTGAGAAGTCTTGAATACTACGCTGAGCAGAAAAACAGAAACTTTGTATTTTGGCAATGAATGACATCCTAAGAACTCTGCTGAATAGTTCAGGAAGAACCTGCTCTTAGCTAAAAAAACTCATAACTTCCTGATTCTTCATAGCAAAAGAATGCATAAATGTAAATGTAAATAAGACTTTCCTCCACCTCTTTGACTGTTTCCTGTGCTCCTGACTCACCAGAAAATAAATATTACCCAAATGCTTTCTCATTTTCTAACTGAAGAGGATAAAAATGAGCCT
Organism: Suricata suricatta; assembly: GCF_006229205.1. NCBI lineage: Eukaryota > Metazoa > Chordata > Mammalia > Carnivora > Herpestidae > Suricata > Suricata suricatta. The sequence continues at coordinate 42,434,293 of NC_043708.1, forward strand.
GGTAAAGTTATTTGAGATTTCAAATGATTTCACATAATGAAATCATTTCCTGCCAAAGCTTAACATTCTTGCTGATAACCTCTTTTACTCTAAACCAAAACTAAATAAATTTTTTTTGGTTTATAGTTTTTCCTTCTTCTAAAGTCTTCATAGATTCAGGAAATTGGTGTCATACAGGTCATGTTCATGAACCCAAATGTAATATTAGGAAACTATACTTAAAAAAAAAAAACTAGGGTATGAAACAAATTCCAAAAAAGAAAAATCTCTTGGCATAAAGAAAATCAAAAGACAAAATTTTCATAAATTGGTGATATTTTAAATGTCCCTTAGAGAAATATACAAATAAATTGTAGCATATCTATAGTTAAAAATGAAGAAAAGCTCCATGTATAAATGTTAAAGCTACCATTAAACAAGCAAAGCAAATAGAATTTATGTAAAATTTTTAAACATGGAAAACATATATTGTTTCTGGATACACGGGTGTTAATTGTATGACAATGTGAAATTAAATGGTAAACATCACCTTTGGCTACCTCTGGAGAGGATGAGAAATGGGACCAGAGAAGGGTATGAGGTATTTAAACCATACCTTATTTTTTTAAAACGCAAACAGAACAAAGTGTTAGTATTTTATACTGAGGAGACAGTTTTCCACTGTTTTCCATACTTTTCTGAATGTCTAAAATACTTAATGATTTTTTTTAAACTTAAGAACTAAAAGACAACAAAGTCTCTAAATATCAAAATCTGTGGGGTACAAAGTAGAAACAGAACTTACAACCTAAAATGAACTAGAAAACAAGAAGAATTAAAAAATTTTTTAAATGTTTTATTTAGTTTTTTTGATACAGAGAGAGACAGAGCATGAGAGGGGGAGGGGCAGAGAGAGAAGGAGACACAGAACCAGAAGCAGGCTCCAGGCTCTGAGCGGTCTGCACAGAGCCTGACGCGGGGCTCGAACCCACGAATGTGAGATCTGACCTGAGCCGAAGTCGGAGGCTTAACCGACTGAGCCACCCAGGCGCCCCAAAAATAAATTTTAAAAACAAGAAGTTGGCACAGCACACAATAAGCCAAAAAAGTAAAAAGCCTGAAAATATTTTTATCATTTTAAATCAATGAATTAAATATAAAACAAAATACAACCAGAAAGTGCTGACAGAATTGCCCAGTACAATGAAAAACTGTTGGAAAAAACAACATGCTAAAGACTAGTAGCTCTAAGATGTTTGGTCTCAGGAATCCTTTATGCTTCCAAAAGTTTTTTGTTTTTGGTATTTCTATAAAATTCAACGTACTAAAAATTGAACCCAAGAAAAATGTAGATGTTTATTTCCTATTTTAAAATGACATAATGAACATGTTTTGTGAAACTTCATTTTCCAAAACCAACCAACCAAAATGATGTAGTGAGAAGACTGGCATTACATGTTTGCAAATTTCCTTACTACCTGGCTTAATACAAGACTCCTGCTTCTGCATTCAGTCTGTTGTGGTATGCTGTTTGGGCGGAAGCATACAAAGAAAGTCTGGCCTCACAAAGGTCACTGGAAAACAGAGGAGCAGTCATTTCAGACACTGTGGATATCCTCTGACACAATAGCAAAACTCTCATGTTGTAATTTCTGAAAGATTAATTGCAACGTGGAGTCTGGAACTGGATCAGTGAGCTTTACCATGCACTGTTACACTAAAATCCATGAGTTTATCTCGCTCCTTAAATGCGTCTTTTTACTATGCACGCTTTTGTTCTGGTGGAGGGGAGCCCACACGGTCATTCTCCCCTCCGTGTGGGCTCCCCTCAACCAGAGTAATTTTCTTAGGGCTTCCTGCCTCAACTGGCTGCAACAGTGGCAAGAGGAGTCACTAGAGACGGAGGACATAAGACTCTTTTTTTTCTGAGTGATCTGCTTATAACACAATGGGGAAAGATGGACAGTCGAGGACAGAAGAAACAATTACAAAACTGCCCCAATTCGTAAATAGGCAATGTTGTGAACTTCCTGCCACTTCAGATGCAAAAAGATGAATGCACATTTGCTTGGGATGTTGAGGGAGGGGGTACAAATCAATAAGAAACTGGACTGAATCCTTAGTCTCTCTTGTAATTACTTTTTCAAAAATTCAAATATACCAAGAGGTTGAAAAAATAGTACAATTACACATTAGGAACTGAGCTCTGAAGGAAGAGGAGAGGAGCAAGAGGTTGTAAGAAGAAAGGGGGGATTTGTTTGCTTTTTCCAGATGGCAGAGACACGTTATCTTTACAGACAACAGCAGAGGAAAAAGATTCACAGAGATAGATGATGACGATGACGACGAGGAAGACGACATGGTATCGGGCCCTCAGATCACTGTTCCAAGTTTGCTCAAAGCAGGTGGGTATGGTCTGGGGTAGTCCAAGTCCTCAAGCCAGTCATCACCGGCCATGAGCAACCTCTCCAGTTTATTTCTACATAATTTAGAAATAGTATTTGGTGTGCCTGGCGTGATGGGAAAAGGTTGGGAGGCACCACTTTAGATAATCCTCAAACTGTAAAAATGAATTTCATCCATCCATTCATTTCAATACCTGAGCACAAATAAGTGCCTGGCACCTTCCAGGGCTTGGGAAAAAGCAAAGAGCAGAAGACAAGATTCCTGTCCTCATGGAGCTACTTCTGGTGGGAGGACGGGGTGTGACCAAGTATATACTGGGGCTAATAAACCTTATAGACAAAAGTAGGCAGGTGGACGGGGAGGCAAGGGGGATACTGGATGGTCAAGAAAGACCTGATGAAAAAGGTGATGTTCAAACAGATTTGAAGATGACGAAGCAAGCCAAGACAGATACCCAGGAGAATAGAGTTTTAGGTAGAAGCATGACTGAAATAGCAAGGAGGCCACAGTATGGCCTGACAGGCACTTTAATACTCAATGGCAAAGCAAAAACCAAAAAACTAAAAACAAAAAAACCCCCAATGGCACAAGAGATCTTTCAGTGGTTATTTAGCATCCGCAGGGTCCAGAGGTTTCATAAAATTATTTAATTAAAACTTTCTTCAACAAAAAATAATACATGCAAACCATGTAACATGTGCCTGAAGGAAACTAAAAAGTTAATTATAAATTAGTTAAGAAAGTACAAGTGTAAAAGGAGAGCTCTTCCACTTGAAGCTGCAGTGAGGAGTCTGGAAGCGGCATTCCTGCACCTCGTCCTTTCCAGGTACAGCTTGGGCCAGACACAGTGTACATGACACACAGGCCTGGAGAAGACCCAGATCTCCCTTTAGAGAAGGTGCACGAACAACAAAACCTACCTTACCTTGTCCAAGAGCAGCAATTAATAACTGTCTTCTAAATTATGTCAATCTGTAGTACTAAGATCTGTTAAAGCACAATGAAAGTTGGAGAACGTCTGAATAATAAGCATCCCTTTATTTGCTGACGCCATTACAAAAAACGGATTACATTAGCAACAAAAAAGTGTTTTCTTAAAGTCAGAGGCAGTTACTCCCCAAAATATTAAGTAAAACAGTGTACAACATCAGTATTAAAATGTTAAATTTTATATTGTCTTTACCACTTTTGATCTTCTGAACAATTTTATTGAGCAAAATAAGATAAAAGATTACATGTTTATTTTATCTTCAGGAATGTAAAGGTCTAATTATTCAAACAGTTTTTATTATAAAACTAAACTCTGGAGGTGTCTACAGAGTTGGCTTTTTTTTTTTTCTCTCTTTAAATCAGTAGTCTAACAAGGATTAGAAAAGACAAAACTCTGTTCAGTGTTTCTGACAAAGTAGAAAGGGTGAAAACATAAATAAGGCTTTAATTTGGCAAAATATAATACAGTGCCTTCTGTTATCCTCGAATGAACAGCTTCCCAGTTACTTCACTCTGTAAAATATCAGGAAAAAAAATTCATTTTAAAACAAGAAACAAAAGGCAATCAGAAGACATTCGTCAAACACCAAAAATATATACTCTAGGATCAAAAACAACTATACTAATGGTAATCAAACACAAGAAAAAAAAAATCTCAAGATTCAGAAGCTTACGAGGTGGATTTAAAAATATAGGAGTGAAAACCTCAGACCAAACTGAGACTAATGTAGAGATTTGAAAGTACTATTAGGAAACATTTAAAAGACCACCACCAGGAATCCATTTTTATTAGTTCTACTCAAGAAAATATAAAGCTAGTAAGGTGAGTAGCACTGAAATTTACAACTCTCTCCCATGAATGAACAAAGTTTCAGGCAGAGATTTTCTGAGGTCTTGTGAAGTTTTCCAAGTCAGATAAAATGACGATAAGAAGTGAAACTTTAAAAGCCATTATAGAGACTAAAAAGACTTACCCAAATGCAACATTGTAAAATTCTGACTGGTTTGGGAAAAATAGCTAAAAAGATATGTGTGGTAAAATTGAGAAAATTTGAATATAAGTTTACTACTGGATGATTTTATAGAACTACTGGATTTTTGGGGGTTTTTTTTGGATGTGATAATGGTACCACTATGGATTTATAAGAGAATGACTTTGTTCTTCAGAGATACATACTGAAGTGCTTTGGGATAAAATGTGATATCTGTAGTAAATTGCTTTCAAATGGTTTGACATCAACAAAATATCTGTATATACACAAAGAGATGAAGCAGGTGAAAGGAGTGCTGCCCCACTCTTTCAGCTTTTCTTTTTAAGTTCATTTATTTATTTTGAGAGAGTTTGAGAGTGAGCAGGGGACGAGCAGAGCGAGAGGGGGGGGAGAGAGGGAGAGAGGGAGAGAGGGAGAGAGGGAGAGAGGGAGAGAGGGAGAGAGGGAGAGAGGGAGGGAGGGAGGGAGGGAGGGGGGGAGAGAGAGAGAGAGAGAGAGAGAGAGAGAGAGAGAGAGAGAGAGAGAAAATCCCAAGGAGGTTCCAAGCTATCAGCACAGAACCCAGAAGCAGGGCTCGAACTCACAAAGTCTAAGATCATGACCTGAGCCGAAATCAAGAGCCAGACACTTAACTGACTGAGCCACCCAAGAATCCCTCAGCTTTTATGTGTGAACTTTTTAAAAATAAAAAATTTTGAGGGGAAAAGAATTAGAAAGTTAAAAAGCAAAGTTCTCACTGGCTATCACATTGTCTCATCAAAAACAAGATTAAGAGAGGATCAGAAAGTCTACATAACGCACTGGTACAGGACACTACTAAATGCTATGCAAACACATCACAGAAAATGAAAACCTGAGCATTGTGATAGCCAAGTGTAAAGCAAATAAATAAATGCTAGCTTATATCTGGAACACTAACTCTTATGCTTCAATGCTGCTATAAAAGAACATCTTTCTTTCAGAAACAAGAGACAACCATAGCAAAAAAAATCTATATGTCACACAAGAGTAGGGAAAGCACATACATACAAAACACACACACAAAACTTCACCTTTTTTTTTTTATGGTTAACATCGAAAGCCTCTCCAATTCACTATTGACAAATCAAATACCAACTTTAGGAAAAAGTCAGAATTGACTACATAAGCAAGAGGCTGGCAATTAAGGACAAGCCAGAATAAGTGAAAAGAAAGCAGCAACAAAAGGGGTCAAAGCACAGAATGCGTGGACTAAAGGAGAAGAAAAGTATTAGTTATGAGTGTAGGTACTAGGCAGAGACCACCTCGGCTTAAATTCCAGCTCACCCAGTTACCAGCTGAATGACCTAGGGCAAATTATAGGAACATCTTTGGGTCTGTTGTAAAATAGGACTAAATAATAATAATAATAATAATAATAATAATAATAATAATAATACCACCACCTATCTACTGTCCTAGGTTGTTGTCAAGATTAAATGAATGACTACATGTCAGAAGCCTGCTCATGCTTAGAAGCAAACTCATAAAGTGACTGCTGTTAAAATCATCCTCCTCCCTCCCCAGGATTCCACACACTGGTTCCAAGGTAAGAGGACCTGAATGTTATGGTCTGAATGTTTGTGTCTCCCAAAATTTATATGTTGAGATTCTAACTCCCAATGCAATGGCATTTGGAAGTGGGGCCTTTGGAAGACTCCACCATCATGAAGGGGATCAGTGTCTGCCTAAAAGGGATCTGAGAGAGCTCCCTTGCCCCTTCTGCCATGCGAGGACACAGTGGGAAGATGGCCATCTCTAAACCAGGAAGGTCTCACCAGACACAGAATCTGCTGGCGCCTTGATTTTGGACTCTGCAGCCCCCAAAACCATCAAAAATAAATGTTGATCAAGCCCCCCAGTCTATGGGATTTTTGTTATAGAACCAAACAGACTAAGACTCTGGAGTAATAAAATCTTCTGATATGGTCAGATATACACTTTGAATACGGAGAAGCCAGGCAAATATGAAACATAAGGAAAAATAGATTTCTGAAAGATAAATAGGTAACAAAAAAAACTGGTAACAAAAAAAGTATACTATAAAGTACTAGTGTTGCTAGTCCAAAGCTAAAAAAAACATTATCTCAATTCATAAAAAGGAAGGGAAGAAATGATAATCTTCTCTTTGGGGGAAGGAAGGGATAGATAGGAAAACTTCCAAAAGAAAGCTTAAGGGTTTACAAATTAAGGACAGATCAACACACCTACCCCTATAGTTCACAGAAATGCCAAGTAACACACACTAGGATTTAGAAAACTAAATTATCTCATTTTTGTCTTTTAAAAATGGTCTTTCCCTTATCGAAATTGTACATCATTATTTTAAGCAATTCATATCTACTTGTGGTATACACTAAAAAGTAATTTTCCTGACATCAAATATTAATCTATTATCTACATTTTGATGATAAAGCAAGTAATATTTCTAATTTAATCATCAGGTAGTAGTCTGGGCTTTTTTCTCATCATAGGTACTAGTTTTAAGAGAGTTCACGAGAGGAGAAAACACTGAGCAAAACTGATGACTGAAGTTAAACCCTTGAGGGTACTATAAACATTTAAGGGGCATGAAGAGGAGTGGTGGGAACCAAGGGATATGTAGGGAGGTGTTATTACTGTCAACGGGTAATGATCTGGGCAGAACCTATAGAAGAAAGAGCTCCCAAGTGCCCGGTTGACCACGATCCTCATACAGTCCATCCTACGCTTCAGAATGCACTGTTGACGCTCGACCCTTTCTTGCCAAACCTGGACTTCTGTTCATTAGCTGACAAGAGTTAGCACTCATGGGAGCTGCCTGCCAAACAGCAGCTCAGTTTTAGTTTTAGTTGTACTGCCAGGATGTACATATTTAACAAGTTATAATTTCATACATCAGGGAAAACAAATCTGAAAAATAAAAGTGTCGTACTACCATCAATCAGTATTGAGTCTCAAATTTAGTATGATGAAGACCAAGGAGGAAACAGGTTCACAAGACTTAATATGAGCAAACTGTGTGTTTGGGAAGAAAAAGAAATATTAAAGAACACGTCTGAGATGATGGAGAGATACTACTGACAAGGTTGAAAGGCCAGGGATAAGAAGTAATCTTGGAAATTATTAGCCTCTCAGAAACAAAGCCCCTTCCTTATCACACAAAGGCCTATGGACTGACTCCAGCACACTTAGCCTATTTCATAACTATTTTCAGTATTTTATACTGAAAATTATTATACTTTCTTATACTTTCAGAATTAAAAGAAAGGTCTGTATTAGATATAGCAATTAGGAAATCACTAATGACCCTAGCAAAAAAGTTTTCATTGGAATGTATTCTAGACTAGAGGAAGCTGTAACAGCAAGTAAAGATGTGCATACTGTTAGAATAATTTATGAATCTGTTAAACAAACAAAAAAATTAAAGTGGTAACCTGAAGGAAGTACAAGGTTAAAATAAGACATCAGAACAGGTTTTCAAGACTGAACAGAAGGACCATGTGCAGTGAAGAGAGTAAGGCTGAAGACATGGGAGAAAGAGTTTCCCAGGGAAACCAGAAGCAGGTTGTTTTCCAATTTGGAGAAGGGAGGTGATGTGGCATAAGTTTAACTATACCCACTGGAGAGATCAGCTTACCAAGGATCGAAGATTAAGGGTATGATTATTTTTACTGGCAGGTTAAAAGAACGAGCTGGGTTTATCTATAAAGTCTTTTGGAGGTAAGTGACCTGAAATAGCATTTTAAAGGAAATGCTATGCTAAGGCAGGTCAGAAGACAACTGTTCTATAAAAGTGAGACAGAATGCCCCTGTAACCAAAATGGTGATCCACTCAACTTTTCCAGGACACCTAGCCTATCCTGAGGACAATAAAATTTCATACCATGGTTAGATTAATGATAGATTTATTTAACTTCAGCTAAGACTCTCACTTTAGGAGTTAAAACCTGGGATTTCTTGGGGCACTTGGGTGGCTCAATCAGTTTAAAGCCTGACTTTCGCTCAGATCATGATCTCGCGGTTCGTGGGTTTGAGCCCTGTGTCAGGCTTTGTGCTGACAACTCAGACAACTCTGGAGCCTGCTTCAGAATCTATGTCTCCCTCTCTCTGTCCCTCCACTCACACTCCGTCTCTCTTTCTCAAAAAATGAATAAACATAAAAAAAAAAAAAAGAATTCCTTTACCTTATAAGCACAAATTTAAAGAAATTGTGATGATTTGATTTTCAGCTCAGCATCTTACCTCAGTAAAAACATTACAATTTTACCAAGTCATTAAAAAAAAAAATTACACAGATAAACTAAAGAAACAGTTGCGCACATTATGCAATGAACAAAACCTAGGTAAACAAGTTATGAGAGTCTGTTTTATAAAAAGGTCAAAGGTGGCAAAAATAAAAGGATTTTCTCCCTCCAAGCCACAACACCAAAATACGTAAGAGATGGAAATAATGCTCCAAGGAAGCTAAAGCTATCATCCAGAGGTGCAGAGAGAAAGGGCGAATATTTCCACTAGGGCAACAAGAGCTGCTGTACTCACGGCAAGCATACACTACACACACATTCACATACACAGTGTCAATAACCCACAGTCAGTGACACATCAGTTACCCTTACCTAATGCCTAGTAGTGTTCTTTCTCCTTTGTGAGCTGTTGGTTTACTGCCTGAAGCAGCTGCTGTAACTGTGTTACAGTCTGATTTAGACTTACAGACATCGTCTCCTTCTCAGAAGACTCCTAAAGAGAAGGGGAAAGTGATGAAAAAGTCCAAAATAAAGAAAAGGCATTTGCAACCAAAAGAGAAAATACGTTATTGTTGCTTTAAATACAAACATGAAAAATATTGAAAATCACAAGAAAATCAACAATGACAAAAACCACATAAAGAAATAGTGTGTGCAGGGCACCTGGGTGGCTCAGTCAGTTAAGCATCCAACCAGCTCGGGTCATGATCTCACAGTTTGTGAGTTCGAGCCCCACATGGGGCTCTGTGCTGACAGCTCAGAGCCTGGAAGCTGCTTCGGATTCTGTGTTTCCTTCTCTCTCTGCCCCTCCCCTTGCTCACTCTCTCTCAAAAAATAAGCAAACATTAAAAAATAAAAAGATATTGTTTGCTACCTAAGGGTGCAAATACGGTGCATCAAAGAAAGCTAGGTTATAAATGTCACTAGGTCAACAAAGGCAACAATCTAGACCTTGAGTATCAGTTATAAATCCATTTCTCTTTTCAGAAAAATATTTGCCAGACACCAAAGGAGAGTGTTCACAATAGTAAGTTCACATATACTGAGCTGGGCACTGTTGTAAGTACTACAGACTATTCTAAGTGTTTTATATAGTAACTCATTTATCCCCTTCACCAATCCTACAAGATTGGTACTATTATCATTGCCTTTCACAGATGGGGTAACTAAAGCACAGAGAGGCTAAGGAAAGTTGTCCAAAATCACACACCTACTAATAAGCAGCAGGGTCAGGAGTTAAGCCCAGGCCGTCTGACCAAGTTGACACTCTTAGCCAGTGTACCATAATACTTGCAACACAAACATTAAAATGAATACAATACCTTAGTAAGCTTAAGGGAAAACAAACCTCATAAAAACAGTGCATTTCAGACATAAAATATCTCGAAGAAAAGATGACCTTAGTGATTAGTAAGAATTCAACATAACAGATGGATGCACATTACAAAGACACTTTAAGTCAGAGATGGGTCTTGTACACTTTTTATTCTTCACATGATTTACAAGGTAATTAGCTTAGAGATGCAGGGTTAAAGAAAATGCATACCATTTCTGGGGAAACATCACTATTCTCAATAACAGTAGTGTCTCCAGCAGCTTTTACAATTTTTGACTGGATAAGATCCAGTGACTGTTGAGCCTGTAAGAAAAACAATATGGTAGCCTCGAAATACTACAACTGATAAACATATACGAGAAAAGCTCATGTCAAAACACAATGTACAGCCAATCTATTATTTTTCTCTCCAAAACAAAAATAGCTTCCTCCCTGACCGGATTACAAAAACCCATGCTTACCGCTTATTGTTTGAAAAAGTTCAAACAATAGAGAAAATGTATAAAGATATTTAAAAAAAAAATAACCACAGCCGATAGCCTAGATCAGGCGTCAGCCACTTCTGGACACAGCCTGTTTTACAGAGCTCACAAACTAAGAGTGGTTTTTACAGTTTTAAAGCGTATTAAGCACACCAGCAAAAAAGAGTATGTGGGAGAAACCATATATGCTCCACAAATCCTAAACTAGTTAGTGGGTTTGCCCTGACTCTCTCGTCCAGATCCCTCTTACATACAGCTTGTGCTAATAGAAAATTTGGGCAGAGGGGCACCTAGGTGGCTCAGTTGGTTAAGCGTCCAACTTCAGCTCAGGTCACATCTCACGGCTGGTGGGTTTGAGCCCCATGTTGGGCTCTGTGCTGACAGCTAGCTCAGAGCCTGAAGCCTGTCTTCAGATCATGCGTCTCCCTCTCTCTGACCTTCACCTGCTCACGCGGTCTCTCTCTCTCTCAAAAATAAATAAAATGTTAAAAAAAAAAAAAAACTAAAAAAAAATTGGGGCAGAAAATTTCTTATCAAGGGGGTTTTTTATGCTTGCTTCTTATCAATGCTCTTGTATACTTGCTTGTGTCACAAAGTATTTTGTTAACTTTTTATATCAATATATACATGAATTTCCAATCAAATGTTGCACAGTATTTCTGTTATAAGTTAACACAGCGCATCCTTTTATCTTTGAGCACTTGTTTAATATCCTTAATATCTGAGAAATCAAAATGCTACGCTAAAACTGCATGTTTTATATTTTGATCAAGGTCAAAAATTAAAATCACGACTGCTCATCCTGGACAATGCATCACGTATCTAAGTTTGAGCTCTGATGCAAATATCCTGAGATCACCTTTTATGTTCTGGTGACACTAACACCAAAATAACTTAAAGCTATTCTGAATTCCTTGATTGTGTTTTTCATCATGTTAAATGTACTCTTTATGGATTCCTAGACTTCTACATAATAAGCTATATCATACAGGAAAAAATAAAAATATTTCTTTCAACTTTTAAAAAGTGACATATTTGTTTTACTAATGACTCCCACGAACACAATCAGAGCTCTAAAGCAGCTCTGATATTAAGCATATGTCAACTGCATTATTAAAAATATCCAGAAAACAATTATAAATAACTTTCCAACTTAATGTAAAGAGTAAGAAATGTAACCTTAAAAATTTCCCATTTATAAGAGACAAAAAGAGTGTATTTCCTCAAACAAAAGGCACAAATTTCTCAAACATCAGAGGCCTATACATCTTTTAGATGTATGAAAATCTAAAGAAACATACTTTGTAAGCAACTAAGCAAATCTCAACAAAACAATAAATGGATTAACCAAATTTTTAAAAAAGAGTACCTTCAAATTTAAAACTTTATCTATACTTTATACAGCAATTACTTATATAAATGTATTGAAATAATGAAGCAAATAAAGAATGGAAAAACAAGCCAAAAATTTTCATTCTAAAAATGTAACTGTAAAACAGTTTACATTTATAAGCACATTAATATGCAAAAAAATCTACAATTAGCAGTATGTTTGCTTAAGATTCAAAACACAACACAGCATGATGATACGGCATCTTCAGAACAAGCAGCATCTTACCTTATGCAAGTCACCAGCTACCTTCTGTCTTTCACTTTGTTCAGTTCTAAGCTTTGTGAGTGTTTCATTTAACTGTGTCTTTAACTGTAAAAATAAAGGAACACAACAATTAACTTAATTTGCATCCTTCTCTGATTGTGCTGAGACCCTTAGAAGGATGAATGAGAAAGAATGGGATCGCTAACAGTTATTATGCATAGTGGATTAGCCAATATGCTGCACCAGATGTATAGAAAAGCTAAGCGGTGGAGGTTCCCATCTGTAAAGCTAAATATAAGAAAAGCTATAGAAACAAACTAGAATTTAGAACAGAAAACTGTAAATGTAAAAACAAAACCATCACATTCTAGTAAAGTTCCTTTTAAAAGTATTACTATTCACTATTCATAAAGTAATTCATTCATATTTAAATTATTCCAAATCAAAAGGCAAGTAGTCAGAAATTTTACTAATTAGCTTTTTAAGACTTTCTTGACCTCTCCAGTTAAGAGTCAACTGTGTAATATTTTAAAAGACATTGAACAGATTACAAATACAGTAAAATGAAAAGTTGAAAATTTAAATGTTGATAATCCTTTGAAACATCACTAAAGAGATCAGTGCAAGACCACAATGGCCAAATTATATGTCTTAAGATATACGTGTCAATAACCACTTTGTCAAAACAGTTGTAAAGTTCTATAAACTCTAGTGCCTATAATGCCTTTTTCCATGATAAATGTTCCAGTTATATATGAATAAGGGAAAGGGACCATACTAACAACAAAATAATTTTCTTATTAAACTCATCAGGTTAACTGATTTTGCCTGGCACCCATAGGCCTAAATTTCCAAACAGTTCCTGGAGACCCAAAAAGGGTAAATAGAAGATCCTAACCTTTCGAACCGGAGACAATTAGTGAGGGACATTCCATGTGGAAATTTTATTTTGGGAACTCTATTTAAGTACCCAAATGCTTCAGTTTTTGCTCCTTTACTTAACTGTAATTTAGTACATGGCAAAGTATATATAGGCAAACAAAATCATTTTATCTTAAAATGTGGCAACAGTTATCCTGAGCAAACAAAATGAAACACTTAAAAAAAAAAAAAAAGATTCAAGGCAAAAATAAGAAACAAATACCATTTAAATTGGCCTCTTAACAGAAGTAGAGGGGCTAAAAGTAAAAAGAACACCAGGCAGAATGAAGACTCAACTATAATCCTATGGGCTCGATGCCCTCTGTTGGGGCTTGCTACCATGGATCAAAGTTAAAAGTAAAATCTAGGGGTGCCTGGGTAGCTCAGTCAGTTGAGCTTCCAACTTCAGCTCAGGTCATGATGTCACAATTCACTGAGTCTGAGCCCCACACTGGGTTCTCTGCTGTCAGCACAGAGCCTGCTTCAGCACAGAGCCTGCTTCCTCTGTCCTCTCTGCCCCTCCCCTGCTCGTTCTCTCTCTCTATCAGTGATAAATAAACTTAAAAAGAAAATTTTTTTAAAGTAAAATCTCCAGGGGTGCCTGGGTGGCTCAGTCAGTTAAGCAGCCGGCTTCGGCTCAGGTCATGATCTCACAGTTCGTGGGTTCGAGCCCCGCGTCGGGCTCTGTGCTGACAGCTAGCTCAGAGCCTGGAGCCTGCTTCAGATTCTGTGTCTCCCTCTCTCTCTGACCCTCCCCTGCTCACGCTGTCTCTCTCTGTCTCTCAAAAATAAATAAAAGACATAAAAAAAAAAAAAAAAAGTAAAAATCTCCAAAAATTGTAGTTAACATTTTTTAAGAACACATTGTAGGGTAGGGCTTATGGCTTGTAGCTGTGATGTAATCACAATCCGGATCTGTGCAATATATAGTAAACATGTATAAAACTAGTTACACACTGCAGTGGAAATGACTTAAAGAAAAATGAAGATAAGTGAAAAACCAAAATTTTATTTCAAAAATAAAGAAGGGCAGGGGAAGGCTCAAATGTGTACATTTCAGAGGTCTACTTTAAAACTCATTTCCATAAATCACTACCATAACACCAAAGACCAACCAAATGAGCGAGTTAAGAAGTTTCCCTTGATATACACATAGCAGTATAAGAAAGTTCCAAACTATGCAAAGTTAACTTGGGCTAGGGGGAAACTTAAAATCTTCCTAGAGTTTATCCAAGTACTTTAAATCTAGTCATGTGCTACAATAATTTTTAAGCCATAGAAAGACATGATCGACTGAAACATACAATGAGATTGTTCTATTTACCTAGCAACTAAGCTTATCACAATCAGTGTAAATTTCCAGAAATTTTAAGAGTGGAAATACAGGGTATTCTGCATCTCTATAAGGCAGAAGTTATAAGTTATCTTTAACTAAGGTTAACAATAAATAATTTCACAAGCTTTTTGTTAACTATAATCTACAGAAAGACCAGTTAAATTAAGAAGCTAGAATGAATTATTGCCCTTGACTGAAGAATACATATCTTTAACCTTTAATAATCTCCTTCCAGGTCAGAAAATAAGAGGTCCAGCTAAGCATGGTAACTAAGAAGAGAATATTCACAATTCAACTAATATTTAGCTGTCTGAGTCACTTCTTTATTCACTGAAAATAATGCTGTCCAAGAAACAGATTTTATAAAACACAGAAATTTTTTCTGGAAAAAGAGTTGCAAGCCAAACATGCTACTGTTAGGAGCTAAGAAAAGAAGGGTCATCTTAGGAATGAAGAAAAGAAAGATCATCTTAGGAAGTCATCAGAATATGCAGATTACCTTAAACTTACAAAAACGCCAAGCTCAAGAGGTTAGCAAGGAGAAAAAGTCTAGATGCCTTCTCCACATGTCAACACAAGTGTTTTCAGAGCCTACTTGATACCCAGTGGAGAACAAGCTTCTTACCAAATTTAGCTCTTCATTCTGTCTTACTGCTTCAGAATATGAATCATCAAGTTTTTTCTGCAATTCAGTCAACAGATCTTTCAGCTGCAATGAAGTTTAGAGTTTAAGATTGATCTCCTTATGATATCCCATGTTTCGTACGCTACTCGGAAGTTCTGCCACAAACAACTTCTATGAAAATACTACCACTGTTATAAACTTCATTTAAATTGAGGAGCAAGGTAGAAAAAGTTCTATGGTAAGTACCTCTCTGACTTCTGTAACATAGGTGGATCGCTCAAGTTCTGCCTTCTCTAGTTCCATTTCCAACTGCTCTCGCTCTCTTCTCAGCTGGCAATGCAACAAAGAGGGAAAAGTTAACACAGTCAAGATCTCCTTTCATGATGCTCCCCCACAATGAAACGTTACGACACAAACACAACACTTTATCATCTCCAACACTACCCTAGACATTTGTAAAACACCTGCATCGTTAGATAAAAGAAATCTTAAAACACAGATCGTAAGACAGCCCTTAAAGCTAAAATTGAGTCCACAGGATACAAGTCAAGTGATGAAATAACATACGTTTTCAATATCTTTACTTTCTCTTCTTAATCGTTCTAGCTCTTGTTCTGAAGATGTGAACGACAACTGCATCTGAAATGTGAAACAATTATATGACCAAGTAAATCTTGTAGAATTTTAAGCAAACACTTCAGAGGTTTTGAAATGTATCTCACGTAAAGCCATACTGGATTTTAAAAGACCCTAAAAATGAGAGTATGACATTTGATTTAAACTGTAGTCAAAATCTACCTCCATTTGCATGATACTATTTTAAGGCCTAACTAAAAGTGCTGAATTTTTTTAATCAATCAACTAACAACTAGCTGTATTTAATCCCCAAATGCATTAACACAGAATACCACTGGCAACCCCAGATTTTACACAAGTTAGCACAGGAAAGCAAGTGATTATTCTATATTTTTAGTAAAGTATAATTGACATACAATATCCTGTTAGTTTCAGGTGTACATTACAGTGATTCAGTCCTTTCGTACATTACAAAATGGTCCCCAAACTCTAGTTATCATCTGTCCCCATACAAAGATGACTACCACAGAGAGGACACCCTTTACCACAGCCAAGTAAATGGGAGAAAAATTAGGACAGCACAGTAACAATCAAATCACATGAACAGAAAAAGTTTCTCTTGAATACTGTATCATGGATCACATATCAATGCTGTAAAGCTTATTTTGAACCCTAAATTCTTTGCTTTATGTTCAAAGCATTTTATATTCTCTATCACTACTGTTTGATCATACACTAAACCAGTGATTCTCAAATTTGGGTGAGCATTAGATAGAATCTGTTGTGGGGATGCTTTGAAACACAGACTGCTGTCCCCACAGAGTTTCAGATTCAGAAAACCTCAGGTGGGGCCAAGAATAAGCATTTCCAACCAGTTTCCAGGTTACACTGATGCTACTGATCCAGGGCCCACACTCCTGAGAACTACTGCTCTATGCTTTTCTTTTTTAAATACCTGTTTAATGGTCTTCTGTGATTCATCGACCTTAACTTTCCATTTATTTTCTTCTTGCTCCACACTTCTCTGTAGCTTCTGTAAAATTCCTTCCTACAGGGAAAAGAATAGTTGCTTTGAAAAATTCATGTCCTAATGATAAGATAAACAATTTAAGTCTCTAAGGAATAAGTTAATAATTTAAAAATAAAACCAAAATGTAGATTAAAAAAATCATTTCCTACTGTTTCTGCAAGGACGGATTTATATTTTTCACACTCAAGCTGTAACAATGTGTGCATTTCATCAGCTTCTTTCAACTTGTGCTCTAGAACCTACAAAGAATAAAACAAAAAAAAATTCTCTAGTTTTACCAGGAAACTATGTGCTTCAAATCTGTTTCAGTATTTAATGGTATATTATGACAAATGGTTTCTGTTTTACTGTGAAACACTACATTTCAACCTTCTTAAGGAAAAATAAAGTTCAATGACCTTTTTGGTCATTCAGTCTTCACTAATAAAACTTCCTTAGTCTGATTACTATCAAATATATTACACAATTTTATAATAAATAGGCTTATCGCTCTTTAGCAGGATGGTAAAATCAAAGCAGACCCACAAGTGAAGTCAACTCACAACACCTATGCTACACACACATGGAAGAGAGGATTTTATTCATGCCACTTGAAATACAAAAAATCTTCCAAATACTAGCAAAGATAAAACACATCTAGATTCTGAACACTCTTAATGATGAATTTGGGGATACTTTAGCAAACCAGTCAGTTTCTACCTACCTACCTCAACTGATCTTTACTTTTTAAACCCAGGCTAAAAAGAGAGTAAGAGATAGTTAAATATACAGTTTTAGAAATGATTATGATACAGAATTAAAAACAAAAAACAGCAAACATTAGCTTTGTATACATATCAAATGCAATGAAGATTTGTGGCATTTCTACCAAAATTTATACAAAATAAAATCATTTCCTTATACTTTCTTAAAAGTTCATTATTCTACCATGATATATACTTTATCTTCCCAAGCTCATAAAGATAAATTCAAATTTACTTTTTTCCAGAGGTTAAACAGTCTGGTTAAAACAGAGATACTTCATTTCTTGAACTAACCTTAACCTCCTCTGAACTTGAAGTTTCAGCCACACATTCTTTTGCCTTCTTTTCAAATCCATGCAGCCATTCACTATAACTCTGTAAAAAAGAGAAGTCAAAATAACCAATCTCCAAAAATATCTAAATGAAATAACCAAATTAGAGGACTATGAAAGAAACCACCTCTCTGGAAATTTCAAAGAAAAATAAACTGCTCTGTAAACTGTATCTAACCTAGATTTGAAAATAAACACTAAAATATAGCTAGGTACCACCATCGAAATCAAATGCTATTTAGCTTGACTAAGGATACCTGCAACTGAATTCAGGACTTATAGATCTGGATTCATTTAATTCCAGCCTAATAGATTCAATCTTTAAAATAGAGAAAACCTAAAATAAAGAATTTTCAAAACTTTTTTCAGGTAAACCAGTTCTCAAAGACTAAATATTCTGAGTTCACAAAATGAAAGTTCAATGGAAAATACTCGATTCAGAGGATTTCAAACTCCATGAAGGTGCTCCAGGAATTTTGAACATACTTCAAAATAAATATTTTGAGGTATTTTTAAAATCATAAGGAAAAGTGGTAAGAATACACAAACATTTACTTGTTTACAACCAACAAAAACTCTATTTGTGCCGATAGGTTAAGTGGATGCAAATATTTTGGTTTCAGTCATTATTCTAAACTTTAGAATAAATTATGCTACATTTTTGATGCTTCTTATCCAAATTTTAAACTCTGATAGAGTACTTGCTAACAAATACCTAAAAGAGTAATAAGAGGAAATTTGATTTAAATTCTTTGGTTTAATTAACTCCAAGAAACTCCATGATAATTCTATTAACTGCTCTATCATCAAGCATTACTTATATGCTGAATCAGGATTCTCTATATTCTATCAAATAAGAATAAAAAGTAAATAAAACTAAATGCTGAGATTACTCTACAGTATAAATTAGTCAAAAAAGCCTCTCTATTTTAAAAAAGTTTACACTCTCATGTTATAAGTTTGATCCAAGACTAATGTGTACTACTAAATTCCTACTTAGCTTCAAATAATTCAGGATTCAATAAAAGTTAAAGTCAGCTGAAAAGTTGTTTTAGTTGCTTAAAGTGTGTAAACATTCCTCTGGTCATATGGTTTAGGTCTTTCATATAGTTTACACCTCTCCTATACTGATTTGCTTAGCACAAAAGCAAATGAAAACAGTTAAAGGATTATACTTCAAGTATAAAAGTCCTTTCATATCTGACTTAAGATTAAATTTAATGCTGCTTTGGGGTGCCTGGGTGGCTCAGTTGGTTGAGCATCTGATTCGGCTCAGGTCATGATTTTGAGGTTTGTGAGTTTGAGCCCCACGTCGGGCTCTGTGCTGACAGCTCAGAGCCTAGAGCCCACTTCACATTCTGTGTCTCCCTCTCTCTCTCTGTCCCTCCCCTACTCATCCTCTCTCTCTCTCTCTAAAAAATGAATAAACATAAAAAAATTTTTAATTTAATGCTGCTTTATTATCTTAAATTAGATTATCCTACCCTTTATGCCTTTAAAAACCTAAAACACTACACTTTAAGTGGTATAGTTAATAATACATTTCTCAAATACAGACTACATGCATAAATATTCAACTTATAACATGTGGATGAACAAAAACCAAATATCATTATCCAAGTGTAATGGTGATTTATAAATATTTATAGTGTCAAAACTATTTTGTAGTTGAGGGTGGGTAATATTGCTGGTAAGAATAAATCTTAATTTTTAATGCTGGTGATCTTATTCAATCTTTCAAGAATAGATATTATATGGGGCGCCTGTGTGGCTTAGTCAGTTAAGCCTCCAACTTCATCTCAGGTCATAACCTCACAGTTAGGGAGTTCGAGCCCCGCAGCGGGCCCTATGCTGAAAGCTCAGAGCCTGGAGCGCGCTTTGGATTCTGTGTCTCCCTCTCTCTTCTGCTTCTTCTCTGCTCATGCTCTTTCTCTTCTTCTCTCTCTCTCTCTCTCTCTCTCTCTCAACAATAAACATTAAAAAAAAAACCTAAAATGGTTATTTCATTAAAATTAAAAATTTATATCACAAATGAAGAACTGTATTGACAAAATGTATGAAATTAAGGGTTTTTTCATGTAATATTTTAAAGGAATCCTTATCTTTTAGAAATAAATACCTACAGATGAAATGCTCTGATGTTTGATTTCTTTCAAAATAATCCAGCAAGTGCAGGAAAGGAGGTAAAACAAGACTGTGTATTGATGTATGGGGGCCGGGGAAGGTACATCAGGCTCGTTATGCTATTCTACTTTTAAGTGTATATGCAATTTTCCATTAAAATAATTTTTTTAAAAGACCTACAACACCATCTTATGAAACTACGTGCACATGCACTTTCTCTGCCCTCAAATATTCACTGTAATGTTTCTGTGAATCAAAGCAACTTTTCTCTCTCATTTAACCTCGAGTAAAGCAAGCTGTACTGTATTACCTTCAAGACTTTTGCTTAAAGAAATTAACAGATATTGAGTTTTGAAAAGAAAAAAAAGCCTCAAAGTATTAAGCACGTTTAATTAAAAAATAAAATGTTCATAAAACTAAGAAGCAATAATTTAAAATTAACCTCTATTTTGAATAAAGCCACTACTGATTTAGTAACCATTAAGAAATTTTTCTTTCCCCAATATGCTTATGATCCTCTAAATAATATATTATGTAAATTTTGTAGCATACAATAAAAGTATCAGTTATATAAGGAGAAATGAGTTTTGAATCAAGTTATTTATCTTACCTACTCAAAAGCACCCTAGGTTAAAAATGGGAATTATGGAATAGATATACTTGTGAACCAAGTGCACAATGCTTATTACAACTTCCTTGAATAATGATAAAGATAACATGTAAAGAAATAATAAATCAATCTTACCAAATCAGGAGGAACAGACACCTTTGGAAATAATTTTTTGAGAACTTCTTTAGCTTCTAATTCAACAGCTTCCACGTGCTGTTGTCTTTCCTAAAGCAGAAGATAAACCAAACTTACAAGATTATAGAATTAAAAAAGTTACAGGCTTTTAAGTTCTAAGGGAGGAAAAAGTCACCGTATTTTGAAAATTCATCTTAATACTGGTAAAAGTTAAATTTTCTTTTTAAATTTTTAAAATGTTTCCATAAGAAAAAATCTGCAAAATCTCTAAAGCATCCTAAATAACCACCTTATATTAATCAAGCCAATACAATATCTGATAATATGGACACTTTCCTTGCTATTAGAAATCAAGTGATTTGCCCCTCTAGAAACAATTCAAAAAACAGAAACAAAAATAAGAAAAACACAAAATTCACTTCCTATAGCTAAAACTTTAAACTACATGTTATTAAAAAAAAACGACAAAAAAAACCCACTTCCTACAGCTAAAACTTAAACTACATGTTATAAACAAAAAACAAAACACTTCCTATAGCTACAAGTTAAACTACATGCAAAAAATATGCATTGAGCAACATTAAGTGAGGCTTTGTCTGGCAAATCTCTACAAAAAAATTTTTACTGATGGACTATAACAATGGGATTAAAATGGCAATTCTCACATTTCCAGCTTCAGGGCCAAATGAAGTTACTTATGCTAAACAGAGGAAAAAAAAGGCTGTCAAAATTTGATGGGTGGTACATATGGGAAAAAGAGGAAAGAGGAAAAACTGATGGCAACTAATTCACCAATACCAAGCATCAAGAAGACTAATTCTGACACTTGAAGGGATTCTGTCAGCTGTAAATTTAAAGGTATTACAAATGCATGTCTAAATTTGGTGATATTAAAACCAAGTACAATGGATATCAATTATTAACTCAAAACCATGGTTTGTCAAAATTAGGGTAATGACTTGATCACAAGCAAAATAAAACTCTAATAACCAAACTACCTCTACCAGATTTTTAAAAAATGACATCTATAAAAATGCACATCTAAACCAAACCAAGAAAAAATATTTATGAAGTTCAACAGGTGACAAGGCAAGCAAGCTAACATCTCAACCCTATCTGACATCATTTTAAATGCAACCTTTGAAATCCACTACTGAATTAAGAGACATACACATCAATTTAGAAAATCTAACATGAAAATGTAAAATTATACCAAAAAAGCTAAAGATTAATCATATTCTCTGCACATAGAAAAAGCCTTTATTCAAGATAAATGGCAAGATTTTACTAGATGTTTTAATGGAATTATTTTCAATGATTCAATAAAGGTCACTATTTTTCAGAAATATACCCATCTAACTGCATAAGATACAAAGAAAATTTATTAACTGCTAATTCAGAATTAATTAATTCACAATTAAGAGGTCATTTTTATCATTTGACCACAGAAGTGGGGGAACAGTCACTGAAAAAAACAAGAAGAGACACTATGAAACAGAAGTTTTTAGAAAGCTTTCCAAGGGAAAAAGAACTAAGTAAAAGAAATGTGTCCAATTTATAACAAGAGGCCAAAAAAAATATTTGATAAGTTACTTTTGATCTGTACTAATTTTGCTAAAAAGTTTTCATTTGACATAGTAGTTTGGTTACAGATAGCAATTTCCATTCCACTTTAATGCCTCGAAAAGATCTTACTTATACTGAACACTGCTATCTTTAAGTGTAATATATATGAAGTATCATTCATGTGAACTTATCATTGACAGTAGCTCCTTAAGAATACCTACTACTTTAGATAATCCTGAAAAAGCAGTATATCATCCTCTCCTACATTTTAGATAAGCTTATTATTATATATTTGTACCATCTATTACACTAAAGGAATTCTACACAGTTCCTTCTCCTTCCAGTCTAATTTGTAGTTCTGAGTCAATCAATATCACTTTATACCTAGGCTATCCGAAAACAGTCTAATCAATTCCATTAAAACAGAGAAAGACTGTAAATTCTATTCTCTGTAGAACACCAGCTATGTAAGAAAACATTGTGCACTTGGTGCTAAGTTTTGAAACAAGGGTAAAGTTTTATACTCCTCACTAATCACATGATAAAACAAGGATAAATTCTAGTTCCCTTTTGTAAACCATATACAGGAATGCCTTTGACCGAGGCCCATAATTTCTTGCAGGAATGGCATATTAAGTAATTAGTACTTCTAGAAACCCAGTCTTATTAACAAAATAAAAGCTAAACAGCAGGTGTTAACATTGAAAAAGAAAGTAAAGAGAAACAACCAGAAACTACACCAGAACACCCCACTGCTACTGACTGCAACCACTCTAAATAAAACAATGTCCTATCTAGCCTAGATTATTCTTTTCCCTGGCCTAGATTTCTCTAGTCCCAGGGTCTGCCAGCTGTCTCAGATTTAGGTTTTAGTGAAAATTAAGCCCAGGTGACTAGGTAAAGAAATACAAAGCCATTACACTACAGGAAAAATAATAACAAACATACTTGATAGAAAAAAAATAAAAACTATTCTCCTTTTTAAAAAAGTCCTTCAAATGTCATTAAGACCTATATTTAGAATTCAACAGATTACCTCAGTCCACAAAATACTTACAGAATGCTGAATTAAATCACATAACTAAATTAACCCATCTACAAAATTCAATACTCCTGTTCCACATTTATTCTTGGTAGGAATTTTCAAACTGCATGACTGAACTAGCACATTCATCTCAATCTTTAAAAACAACTCTTCTCAATTACATTTCATTAGAATTTTTGGAACCATGCAACAACTTAAACTCTGGAAGAATATCCTTTATTGTTTCGAAGAAAGAGGGAGCTCTATGTTTCAGGAGTACTTTATATGCTCCGGTCAAAGGAATTATGCCTTCTATTACTATCCCATACTATACACAACACATGCCTCATTACTGTCCAGTCACTTCAAAACCTAAAGTTTAATTTTAATTTTGTCCGTTCTATGGAACAACCCAGCCAGAATTGATCCCTTCCCTGTACTTAACACTCTGATCATTTTCTACCTTGTGTGAGCCCTCTTGGTGTGCCCCAAAGAACCTAGGAGAGTTCGTGTATTCAAATGTGTGTGTTAATTCAGTTAGATTTGGGGGGGAGGGAGGTCAAGGGTTTTTCCAAAGCTCTTAACCATCCCGCGAGGCACACAGTGACAAGAGCTTACACGGGTAGCAGAGGTCTCCTGAGACTCTACTGCTTAAAGCAATAATCACCAAAGCTCCAACATCAGGTAATCACAACAAACTGCATGCCCAAAATAAAAGCTTCGAAGACTATATGGAAAAAAAAAGCAGAGATGACAGAGATGATCATGTGGATGATAAGAGATTTTATATTTAAATTGCAGTAAAATTAAATGCTTTAGTCTGATTTTAAGACAAGCTGCAGATTTTCTCTGTTCAGTGGATTGCTTCTAGGAGTTAGCATTACAACCTTGGAAGTCTTGTTCACTTTGTCCTGCAGCATTTTTTCAGTTGATGCCAATGCTTCCATTGCTTCCCAGTTTTTCTCCCGAAGGTCCTAATCATTTTTAGAAAGAATGATTTCAGTTTATCCATTATTGAAAGGTTTTTGCTGTTTACTTCATCAGTATTTTGCACTGCATTTAAATGCTGGTTACTGCAAAATTATTTTAATGGGAAATATGTATATTAGCAAAAAAATAAAAAGCAATGTTTAGAAGTCTGAATGAGAAAATAAAGACGCCCACTTCCCATGTTTTAGTATACACACCAAATATGCCAACTACAGAGTAAATACTGTGCATGTGTGACAAAGAAGAAAGCATTCAAAAGTAAAACACACAAATCAAGATAAAAATGATTTCAGGTACATCAAATATTAGGGGATTAAGGACAGAAAATATAGGAGTATTGCAAAAAGCTTTACATTGTGGCTTTTAAACAAGGCCCATTATCACTCAGACTTTCCACTGCAGCATAAAACTTTCCCCTCTAAATAGGTTTTATCAAATTAAAGCATGTTGAGTCCACCCAGGAATAACATAGTCACTGCACTTGCACACGTGTATGCCACAAAGCGACCTGACATGAATATATGAGCCACTTGATCAAGGCTGAAAATGGGGAGGCTAGAAAGCTATAAAACTACATTCTCTTGGAAGAGAAACAAACGGAAACGGAAACAGAACTCTGAAAGATCTATATTTTAACAGCATTTCATCAGCAAATACAAGTACATAGAATCTGCTACATTTCAGTCTTTCTTGAGATTAAGAAATTCTAAACATTAGATTAAAAACAAAAAGTCAATAATCACCATTTACTGAATGCTTACTTATGTGCCCAACACTGAACTTGGTGCTTCAGGTAAATTCTCATTAATCCTCACAACAATTTATAGATGTGTACACCACAGCTGGGATAATTTAAGAAATCTGGCCAAGTGCACACAGCCGGTGGAATGGCTGAGCTGGAACGGACTGACGCTGCGATCTGCTGGCCTCCAGCATCTGGGCACTTCTCACACACTGCCATGCCTGCAGCAATGCTGCTGCATTGCACTGGCATTACTACGTCCTCCCCATCTCAGAATCCGGATAATAAAACACAGTGAAGATGTTAACAATATATTGGCAAATTCAAATATATAGGTTTTGTGGACAAGCGATGCTGTTAGTAAAGTTACACAGACACACAAAGGGCAATTCACATACCTAATTTTGACAAACTCTGGGGTGCAAGTACATGTTGACTAATGTTAAATTAACAAATTAATGCAAACTTTGGAAAATTAAACTTTCAGTGGAAAACACATATCAATCAATAGCCCCTTAGAGACTTCAGGAACATCTTTAACCTTGCTCAAGTCTTAGTAAGCATATTTTTGTGTGCAAAAATTCCTTCTCTAGCAAGAAATGTTTGGATTCTACTTACGGGTGTCACCTCCTGGTCAGAGAGAATTTTTTTAAAAATCGTCTAAAGTCACTGTCTATTCAGTAGAAGTAGTACGATTTATATTTCTTAGGGCACTATCCCTTCCCATTATACTGTTAATATATTCAGGTTCTGAGGCCTCTAACATGCATAGTTACCAAAATTTGAACCACCTCTCAGTTAAAAAAAAAAAAAAGGGAGGTCCCAGAAGCCTCTGAAAGACATAATTACTGAAAATATTGAGTTTCAATACTGGGTTACTTTTAGTTTACAAAAAAGCCAGCCTAGTCAAATTAAAAGGAAATACAATTGATTTTAAAATATTGAGGTGAAAGAATTTTTTCAAATAAAAGTTCAAAAAAAGCCAATTGTATTTTAATAAAAAATTAAAATCTGAAGCTGTAATATAGTTTAAATATTTAAAATTATAATTAGAAGTGTACAAATTAGTCTTTTCATTTATTCATTAAAATATATGTTCTCTAATAAACTAGTTACTCTAACAATCCTCCCAAATAAGGTACACACAAAACAGCACTCTCTTACAAAGATTAAGAAAAAATCTACACTAGAAGTAAATTTAAAAAATTCTGAAGCATGATATTTCAGTAAAATAATAAAAAGAAATGTTTTATTCTGACAAGATTTGCTTACATTGTTTTTCTTCCTCTGGTGTTCAACAGCCTCCTTCAAAGAATCTAACTCATTCTCAAGACCAGATATTTCTTTCTCTCTTTCTGAAATTCTAAACCAAAACATGAATACACATAGCAACAGTTAGGCAGTGAACATGATATTTATTACAAAATAAAAACAGCAAGTAGATGATGCTTTGCAGAATGTATTAACAGGCAAACCCTTTTAAATACTACGGTTAACTGTCACCACAGAAAACCTATTCCTGATGGCATTCTTATTTTCAAAAATGACTTTTGCAATATGACATGCTGATATTTGTGCTAAAGAGAAATCATCCCCTTAAGAAATAGTTCATGAATATATGAACTGCTGCAGTTAAAGTTGTTTCTATTTTTGTCTGTGGCAGTGAAGTGGCTATTTTCAGAAGAGTGAAAACTGATGTAGAGGCATTCCCTTAAATATCTTTTCCAAAAGGTAATGAAATCAGTTATGACTTTGTTTATTTGGCTAACCCACAACCAAAGTATGATATTAATGTAAAGCAGGTGTCATTATTTTTATAACATTATCAGGATTCAGGTTTTTCTAGTTCTAATGCATTAGTTAATTACCAGAAATGCAGAAAGCAATGGCAAAGATTCACAATTCAATTGTTACAGTTGAGAGCAGCTTGGATATAAAGTTAAATTACAAACAGCTCTTAGGAATAAGGCTCTATACAAGGGGTTGGCCAATTAGGGCTCCAGGCCTAAACCACAGTCCTTCTTTGCCCTCTAGCCAAAAGATTATTTTATATTTTTAAAGAACTGTTACAAAAAGAAAAAAGAAAAAGACTATGAAACAGAACTCTGAGGCCCCAAAAAACTAAAATATTCACTGAAGGCCATTTACAGAAAAAGTCTGCTGACTTTGCTATATATAGTCAAATTCCAGACTAAATTTACCAGTAAATAATTCTAAACCAGTAAGCCAACAACCTTATGATTACCTAAATGAAACCTAAATGATTCAAGATGCAAGAAATTTACTTTTATCACCTAATATACTTAGTATGGTTAACATCTAGCATGTTCGAACATTCCAAGTTAGCTGAAATAACCTTAAAAGTATCCTCTGAGAGAAAAATATAAGCCAACAATGAAAGAAAAATGCTTCAGTAAAAAAAGTCCCCTTAAAAGATAGCAACCATAAAGATGATGAAATTTTTAATGCAGAAGCAGTGGGGCGCCTGGGTGGCTCAGTGGGTTAAGCATCCGACTTCCCCTCAGGTCATGATCTCATGGTTCCTGAGTTCAAGCCCCATAGCAGGATCTCTACTGTCAGCACAGAGCCTGCTTTGGACCCTCTGTCTCCCTCTCTCTCTGCCCCTCCACTGCTTGCTCGCTCTCTCTCTCTCTCTCTCTCTTGCTCTCTCAAAAATAAACATTTAAAAATATTTTTTAAATGAAATGCAGAAGCAGAAACTTAAACTTGCATCACCCAATTCCACAACAATATCAGGAAGATAACTGAGATAATGTAAAGCAAATAAAGCCTTGAATACAGCTTAACTTTATTAAGATGTTTCCTGAATGCCTAAAAACCTCAAAATTTCCCTCAACCAAACTCTAAACACCATAAAAAGGTACATCAGTTCAGCCAAGAGCACAGATAAACTCTAGTGACCTGCAGGTTCAAGAAATCCAAATAGAATTAGAAAAACAAGGTGCCATTTACAATTAGATTAAACTGGTTATCTGAGAACTGTTTGGCAAATAAAAACAATTACCACTTCCCCAACCGTGAATCAAAATTATTACTTACACTTTTAATAGTTCTTCATGTGGGGGAAAAGATGATGCCTATTAAAAGAGTTAAATGTTATTTCAAAGCAAAGCTTTCTAGAAGACTACAAAAAATTAAACTCTTCTCAGATATAAATTAAGACAACAAAGGTAAAAATACTGTATTTTCTGTATGTCTGTCACCAAGTAATTTTAATAAAATATGTACACATTTATAAAATGTACTGAGCACGAAATCAAATATTCATTGTCACTACACACTTAAATTCTTCATTTAACAAGTATTTATCAACTTCCTACTATTAGAAAGCACTGAGTTTTAATACATTAAATTTTCCTACTGTACAATTCATATTTGACTATATTAAGTTTCCAAAAGTCAATATAACATACATGAAGTTTAAAAAAAAACTAAGAAAAGTTAACTTGCATGTAACAGAATGTTAATTTTACATAATCTGTAAAAGTACACAACATAGTGCATAACCATTCCTTAATGATTATAATCTTTCAAACTGAACTACTATACTATAATCTCCTTCCTTGAGAGGGATGAATTCTTTTGCCCTTCATAATACTTTCTAGTTTATATACATTCAGAAAATAACTGAAAGGATATGTTGGTAACATCTTAAAAAAAAAACTATTTCCATTTTATTTTTACCAAGCAGAATTATACCTTGAAAAAGTATTTTAAACAGTGGTAAACTATCACTCATAATATTACACATTTCCTGGTTTCTCTCCAATTACTTGTATTTTTACTTGGGGGAAAGGGAAAATGGCATATACCCACATTTAATTACTATAATATTTTAAATGACTTCCTAATAAAAGCATTCTGGAGGATCTGAAAACACACACAGATACGTAATAGAGCTGGAAGATAGTAGTATTATTTGTTTATACCTTATAAATTTATATTATTTTGGATATGGCATAGCAAAATTTTTTAAAGAAATTTGATAAATAAACAACATAGTTTATTCTCAATAAAAAGGCATAATGGTAAGAACACTTATAGCCAGTCACGAATTATATAACTTTTTACTACATAAATGAAAGGCAAGCTATCTAACAGTACCCACCTGTTGGTAGTTCTGTTGCTTAAGCTGCTCGATTTCAGATTTGTACAATTTGTTTTCATCCTGTACTTCCTATATTTAAAAAATGTAAACATGAATACCTGTGCAGAGATTTTTATTTTCCATATAAACTTTTGAAACATACCATACAAGCCAGGAAAATTCTAAAATAATAATTTTTAAGTGAGAATTTTAAGTATTAAGCCCTATATTAAAACACGGTAGAAGATTAGAAAAATTAAATTATTCAGTACCAAGCTGGGAGTGGGCATGTCTCACTGGAAGAAAACAGGATCCAGAAACAGATCCAAATACCTGTAAGAATTTAGCATAGGGTGACATTTCAGATCAGTAGGGCAAGTTCTAGTGACATTTGGGGCTGGATATTTCTCTGCTGACAGGCCTGTCCTGTACACTGTAGGATCTTAGCAGTATCCAAGGCCTCCATTCACTATATGCAGTAGCAGCTCTCCGCCTGCTGTGACAACCAAAAAGTCTCCAGATATTGCTAAATGTCCCCTGGGGGACAGAACCACTGCAGTAAAGTAATATGGATTATTTAATAATATGACTAACATTTTTTTCAAGGTTGAAATGTTATTCTCATAACTTACTCACATAAATTAAATATGAATAAGACATCAAAGAAGTAAATTATAAACATATCGAAACATGTGAAATAGTTTTATGATCACAGAATAAGAGATAAACTTTCATTCCAAGATAATACTCAGGAAATTACTTATATTTGAGTACATAAAAATTTTAAAATTCCAAAAAGGAGGGGAAAATACAAATGAAATTAAAAAAACTTTAAGGAAACAAATCACTTCTCATATGACAAAAGCTAATAATTTCCCTAATTATGCAAAAAAATGTTATAAATTAATAAGAAAAAGTCAACCTAGAGGGAAAATGTAAGTAAAACTTTCATTAATAGACAAATGAAGAGTACTTACCCTCTCTCAAAATCAAATGCAAATTAAAATACTCCCACCAGATTTCAAGCATAGTATCAAATGTTTTCATCTCTGTCAATGTTGGGAGAAGATGAAAAGGAAATGGCTCTCTATTGGTATAAATTTGTAAAAACAGTTTTGAAGGGTGACTTAGCATTATCTAACAAAATTAAAAATTAATCCACTTGGGGAGAGAGAGAATTTAACAGAATCAACACTTGGAGCATGAAATGTGAGCAAGCACAGTTGGACAATGCAGCCATCTAAAATCTGCTATCATTTTGGGGTGCCTGGGTGGCTCAGCTGGTTGAGCATCTGACTTCAGCTCAGGTCATGATCTCACAGTTCATGGGTTCAAGCCCCATGTCGGGCTCTGTGCTGACAGCTCAGAGCCTGGAATCTGCTTCGGATTCTGTGTCTCCCTCTCTCTCAGTCCCTCCCCTGCTCATGCTCTGTTTCTGTCTCAATAATAAACATTTAAAAAAATTGAAAATCTGCTATCATTTCAAATCAATGTTCTGTTAAGTATGTTAGTATTAACTACAAGAAGATGAAGAGATATATATGGATTTTCAATTTTAACTACCTCTTTCAAAAAGAAAAAAGAAAAAAGAAACTGCATAAACCTTTGATCCAAAATTTCACTTCCTGGAATTTAAAATACAGATATACTAGCAAAAGTATTAAAAATGTGTATACAGGATATTCACTGTTCTAGTAGGGAACACAACTCTAATCCAAGCATCTGTAAATTAGGATTGGTTATATAAATGATGATACATGAGAATACCATGAAGCCATTAAATGTTGAAGTCAGAGGGGTGCCTACATCAGTTAAGCTTAAGCATCCAACTTCCACTCAGGTCATGATCTCACTGGGCTCTCTGCTGTCAGCATGGAGCCCGCTTTGGATCCTCTGTATCTCCTCTCTCCCTATCTCCCCAACTCGCACTCTGTCTCTCAAAAATAAATAAATATTAAAAAAAAAAGTTGAAGACAGAAATGTGCATATGTGAAAAGATTTCAAAAACATTAATAACTGAGTGAAAAAAGCCAAATACCAACATGTGTGTGGTTAAACACAGTGTGTTTAAAAAACAAGTACACACCTACACACATACTTTATGCATGGGTACTTTCTCAAAAGATATACAAATAATTGATAGTTTTTTTAGGAATGAGACCCAGTATCTGCTTGGGAGGAAAGAATCTCTATCCTATTTTTTGTGTAGTTAAAATTGTTTAAAACCTGCAAAGACAACAAGTTACACAATAATTAATTTTAATTAAGTATATTCACCTGTAACAGCTTTGTTTTGCTAGCAAGATCACTCTCCCTCTCTTTTAGTATAGTTTCTATTCTCTTCATTTCATTTTCCTTTTCTTTCAACCTAAAATTTTTACAAAGATCTCATATTCAGTTACACACATAAAAAAGGACAGACTTCGATATCATCTGTTTAAAAAAAAGCAGAAACAACGTGTAACAGCTTTCTCCCCATATTATACCAACTTATAGATTTGTTTTATAAGATATTATTCCCAGAATCACTCAACTCAGAGTACAATATAAAACTGCTATAGTTTATTCCATAGTTAACATTTCTTAAATATGGCTTTATCTAGGAGGAAAAAAAATCTAAAATAAAATAAATAAAGCCATAATTAGTTGACCTCGGAACTTAAAATATACCCAAGCCTTTGTGAAGAGATGCTATGTATAATTTAATATGGTTCTCCCTTACCCAACATAGATATAAGTCTTACTCTATCTAGTTCAAGTGAGTCCCAATTGCCCTTGTCACCCTAAGCAACAGACCTCCAGTACGGCACTTAACGCTATTAAAATGGTCTGTTTATCCATTTCCTTAGGGCAGGCACTCATCTTGGTCATTTCAGTATTCCCAGTGCCAGAGGGGACATAACATGCTCTCAAATATTTGTTGAACTGAAAGGTATTTTTATCCCACATTAATGTAGAAAGTAGAATATTTCAAGATGTTTATAAGTCTACACGAAAAATGACACAAGAGCACACACGAAGAACAGGATTAAAAGTCAGGGGGGGAACCCCCCAGCAAAACTTAAATACATACTAAGTGAAAGAAGACATTCTGAAAGGCTAAATTCTGTAGGATTCCAACTATATGACATTTAGGAAAAGGTAAAATTATGGAGACAATACTTATGGAAGTCAGTGGTAGCCAAAAATTGGGGATTGGAAGGGTGGGGGTCAGAGGAAGAAAGGAAGAACAGGTAGAGCCAGGAGATTTTTAGGACAGTGAAACTATTTTGTATGATACTGTAATGATGGATGCATGTCATTATACCTTCCTCAAAACACAGAGCGTACAACACAAAGAGTGAATCCTAAGGGAAAATACAGACTTTAGTAAATAATAATATGTCAGCACTGTTTTATCAATTCTAACAAACATACCACACTAATGCAAGATTTAATAAGTAAGAGAAATGGAGTGGGGGTAAGGGGGTATACAGGAACTTTGTACTTTTCTCTCCATTTTTTCTGTAAACCTAAAATTGCTTCCCCCACCAAATTCTATTACTTAAAAAAAATGTGATGTAGCAATAATTCTAAAAACACATACTCTAATGACCTAAATACCTATTACAAATGGGCCACAAATATGTCTCCAAGCTTTCTATTAGCAAATGAAACAAAAGCACATACACAATGCCCCCAAGATAAACAATTACATTACACAAATAAGAATTCTAGGGTCAAGAAGAGAAGTCTCCTTTGTCTTCATAAAGACAATGACCGAATACCCTCAATACCTTACTTTTAAAGAGTTTCAAAGGGCGTCTTCTTAAACATCAATAAAGACTTATGGCATCACATCAAAGCAAAATCTTTTGAAGGTAATTTTAGAGCGTGTCAAAAAGATAAAGTCCAGATATCTTTCTCACTACTGTAGACGGATTTAGCTTAAGAGAACACACTTTATAAGATAAAAATTTTCTAGCATGAATATCTATAAAGACTGATTCAATTTAATATTTTTAGTATTCAGCACAGCAAAACTGATATGACAACAGATACTATTCTCTTCAATAATAAGCAAGTTACTTTTTTCGAAAGATTCAATCATCTTCAAGACTTTAACTAGGATTATCTTCTGGTTGATTCAGAGCTGTTACGCTTTCAAATACCACAATGATTTCAATTTGAAATAAACTTTTCCTGTCTTTAGAATAACTGCATACTTTGTTTTTAAAAAAAGACCTTAAATAAAGCCAGTCTGTATTAGCATAAAGAAGGTGTCAAAAAATGGGTTTGAAGGGCTTGGAAAGGATAAAGTCTCCAGATATCTGAAAGCACTTAATAAAGGGCCTCTTTCTTATTATACCAGAGACTCCACTTTTATGCCTCTGGGCCGTAATTCCTAATTTAACAAGAAATGACTTAAAAGAAACTCAATATAACATTCAAGTACTTTCTGAAAAATAATGAGAAGTTCCTCTTTTAAAATACTGGCAAAATTATACTTACACAGTCTCAAGTTCTTCAAATCGTGATGCAGAACATGCCTAAGAAATAGATTCACATTTTTAATTCTAACATAAAAGATCAAGTACTACTAACACACACACACACACACACACACACACACACACACACAATCACTCATCAATAAAATAAAAACATAATTAAATGTTATAATTAGGCTATTTATAAAACAAAGACAGAATAAACTTCCCTTAACTCAATTTTTAAAATCCATCTCTTCAAGGATTACAGATTAATATACCAACTAAACAGATACTTAAGTAGGAGTTTAAGAATCGATCTGAAAAAGGATAGGTAATGAATGTTTTTAAGATTAGGTTGACCAATCAGGCAGAAAGACTTGACAAAGATAAAATTTAATTTATTCTATCAACAACAACAAAATATGATACACTAATTTTTCTCGCAAGGAACCTCTATTTTCTAGTACAGTAAAAAAGATTTCTCATTTTTTATGTCATATGCTAGTAATCTATTTATACTATACCTCTTTCAAGTTATGTTGTGTTATCTCCTGAACATGAGTTTTTAAAGATTCATTTTCCTCTTGAAGATCCTGAAAAAGAATTGGTATGAACTGAATTGATATTCAAGTATAAAAAATGTGTTTACTTTTGTTTTTGACTTCTCACCTGTAACCACTTCGCTCTATTGGCTAGGTCTTTCTCCTTCTCTTCTAAAACAATCTTCATGGTATTCATCTGTTCCTCCTTTCCTTTTAATCTGACAATAAGAAGTATCAGTTAAAATGTTATAGGACTACACAAACAAAAATTACTGGAGACTACAGATGTAGATTTTAGATTATATTTACAGACCAGGATGATATAAAATAAACTAAAAAATAAACATTTTACGTATACAGGCCAACATGATTTTGCAGATAAGAAGAATAGGACGATTAAAGAAAGAAGTTCCAGGGACGCCTGGGTGGCTCAGTTGGTTAAATGTCCAACTTCAGCTCAGATCATGAGCTCACAGTCCCTGGGTTCAAAACCTGCATCTGGCTCTGTGTTGACAGCTCAGAGCCTGGAACCTGCTCCAGGTCCTGTGTCTCCCTCTCTTTATACCCCTCCCCGATTTATGCTCTATCTCTGTCTCTCAAAAATAAATAAACATTAAAAATTTAAAAAAGCAAGAAAGAAGTTCTTGAGGGGCGCCTGGGTGGCTCAGTGGGTTAAACGTCCGGCTTCGGCTCAGGTCATGATCTCACGGTTAGTGGGTTCAAGTCCCGCATCGGCTCTGTGCTGGCAGCTCAGAGCCTAGAGCCTGCTTCGGATTCTCTCTCTCTCTCTCTCTCTCTCTCTCTCTCTCTCTCTCTCTCTCTCTGACCCTCCCCTGCTCGAGCTGCCTCTCTCTGTTTCTCAAAAATAAATAAAAACCATTAAAAAATTACAAAAAAAAAGGTTCTTGGATTAAATTAGGGTAGCCCCACCCTCATCCAAGATGGGATATGGGATGTCTATTTAAGACAGTATCGGCAAAATTAGACAGCTTATTACCACTGGTATGGCTATGAATTATATAGCAAGTTTAATAGTGGTTATCAAAATGGACAAAGAGCAACATCTCAATTTGAGGTCAATTTTCAGATTACAAATTATGAAAAATAAGACATTCTACTCTATCCCCATTCCCATCAAAAAAAACCTGTAAGTTAAATCCCAATGGAAAACTTAAGACCATGAGAGCTTTTTGAGATAATTTCATATTCCTAAAAATGTTACTTGAAATTAAATAAAAAGAAGCTATGAGTTTCATTATAATTGCATTTCATCTGTATTTGACTTGTATATACTTGTATTTAACATGTGGAAAAAGATATTAAAAGGAAACAAGAGAAATGGTACTTACAAGTTCTGAAGCTCCTGAATTTGAGAAGTTGTAGATAACTGAAATACAAAGAAAACAGCTTTCAGAATAAAAGCAATTTATAATCCTTTCAATTCACCTTAAGCCTCATAATAATCTTTAAAAGGTATGCACTTCAAATTACAAAGATCCTAGCTCAGCGACACCTGGCTGGCTCAGCCAGTTAAGCATCCAACTCTTGATTTCAGCTCAGTTGGTGATCTCAGGGTTCATGAGACCAAGCCCTGCCTCAGGCTCTGTGCTGACAGTGCGCAGCCTACTTGGAATTCTTTCTCTCCCTGCTCTCTCTGCCCTTCCCCTGCTCAGAGGCTCACTCTCTCTCAAAATAAATAAATATTAAAAAAAAATCCTATCTGAATTATTCATTCCAAAATGAGATGTGTTTTGATTTTGCCTTCTCTTGATTCCAATGACAATAAAAGTAACAAAATTATGAACAGTAAGTCTGAATGTGTTAATTCTCAAATTGTGAAAACTAGATTATTAACTATACATATACCTCCCTACCATATCAGAGCTCTTCTCCTTCCAAATCTTCAAGGACAACTACTCAACATTACTTTGTCCTGCTTTCTTCATCATATACAGCAGTTCAACCGTACCTTTTATCCCCCGCTCTCTTCTCATTATCCCTTCAGATTTTGGCTTAGATGTCAGTTCCTCAAAGAGACTTTCCTAATCTCTCAATCTGTATTAGAGAACTGTTATTTTCATCATACCCTGCTTTGTTCAACAAATTATTTTCAATCACTAACACAGTGCTTTCATAAGTAGGAGGAATTCAGGAAATATCATTGAGTAATTGTTAGATGACTGAATGAATCATCTCTTCCACACAATCTCACCATTTTTTCAATGAAGCCTTATCAGATTAAATTCACCAAAACCCATGTATGGCCAGTAATCCGAAGCTAACTCTAAAATCCCCCAGTGAAGTTTTACTTGCTTCTACAGGCAAAGGTTGAGCAATATTCTTTAACAAAACATTTTACTCCATGCAATTAAAAAAAAAGTTAAGAAAAGATTTACCAAACTGTTTTGTATTTAAATTGGCAAACTAAAATGAAACATTAATACACAAAACTTTCTAGAAAAGAATCTTTAAGACTTAAGTTAAAAATTATATTGATATCAACAACTCTTTTTCAAATCAGGCAAAAAATAAAAAGGACATAACCCAAAATACTTACAACACACTACCGAAAGTTTTTTTCTGAGTAACAAGAAAAAAACCAAATAGCTTATAAATACACATACACTAACAAATCTGTCATGCTATGGCTCTGAGATTTTTACCTGTTGAGCCTTTTCAAGCTGGATATTTCCTATTTCTTCTTTTAGAGCCTCTATTTCCTGTTTCAAATCCTTGACAATGACAAAACAGACAAGATTGGACAATGGAAACATAGAAATTGACATAAAATGCAATGTACAGACAAACACATGAAATTAAATGATATTCACTAAAGCTGATAAACAAAAATACAAAACACAACATTTTCACTCTCCCAGTACCTGTATGGTTTTCTCCTTATTAGCAACTTTGAGAACTTCCGCTTCCAGAAGCTCTTCCACAGACTTGATCTTTCCATCCTTTTCATGGATCCTTAGATGAAGAAATGCAGTATTAGACTTTATTAGAAAATAGCACCAAATCATGAATGGGGCTATCCAAATTAACTCTTCCCATTTTAAGTAAGATAGCAACGTATCTTACAGACAAGGAAAAAAAAATACTTAAAACTCTTCCCAAATGAGAATTAATCATTATATACCAGATGGCTGGAAGCAATAAACACAAAGAGAAGCAGGTGACATGCTCTGAAAGAGCAGAGGGAATATTAAGAGTACCCTGAGGGACACTAGGGAGAATCAAGTTCCTCTCAACAATACTGGCTTCCAGAGTTCTGAAAGCAGTGGCAGAACTTCTATACAATAATGGCATCAAACTTACACGCACCTCAAGTGGGTACATGATCTTTCTATCCAGTATAACAAGTTTTTTTTAAGTAGTTCTTACTGCAACAACAGAAAATTAGCAATTTGATGCCAGAAGTTCAGAAAATAAATGGAATCAATTATAGAAATAGAGGTTTTAGCGATCATACTGCCCCAAGAAAGCACAGCTAACTTCTCTAAATCCACCAGCAAAAAATTCTAGAGTGGAAGGTAAAACTATTAACATACATCAACTACCTCAATTACATGATAAAACAAGATTTATGAGCACTAAGGAAATGGACCAAAAGAGAAAGACCAGTTTTAAAAGGTCATCACTTACACTTTCTTAAGTTCTTCAACTAGAGATGCAAAAGAAACCTGGAAATAGGAGGGTAACTACTTAGTAATCTGCTCAAAATATAAATGACTTCAGAAATAGAGAAGTATATTATCCTTAAATTTTCCACTATACCAAAATCCAAATGAGAAAAGTAAACCCCAGAATTCCTTCTAGATTTTTTTAAATGTCATAATGATAAAAATGAAAAGCACTCTGAAAGTAAGTAGCTTTAAGGCTATTTACAGTTAAGTGTAGACCAAAATAAAAATCAACATGTTACAATTATTCAATTAATAATTCTAACCAGATGAAAAGGAAAACCAACTAGGAAACTGCCCAATTTCAGAGAGCTTCTTCTAATTTAGAGTCTTGCATTATACTTGTACACTCAAAACCTTCTATTGCTGTAGTTAAGCAGCAATGACATCTTATCTAGAGCACTTTACCCAATGCCTGGCATACAAGTCAGCATTCAATAAAATGCAGCTTCTAGTACAGTTAATTAAGTCAGTAATCTTCAGATGAAAACTTTGATTGACAAATTTCACATTGGTGAAGGGAGGAATTAACAAGAGATTTGCTCTATTTGAACCTAAGAGGCTTGTCCATTGTTTAAAAGAGAACAGCTGCAGGCTCTCCTGAATACATTACCTGATCATTCTGCTTAGCCTTTAACTCTTGAACTTCTTTCGTCAGAGATGAATTTTCTGTTCTTATTGCCTTTTTCAAAGACATATAAACACAACATACTTTAACTTTCTAAAAAAAATTAGCTATCTTCAAAATACCCTAGCTTTGCATTTTTCTTTAGCTGCTTCTTTCCCTCTCTGGAAGGTTCAGAAATCTCCTTGTCACCCATGTCTATAATTCTTTAACTTCTATATAGCCAAATGGAGCTTTAATTCATTTATCCCCACAAGTATTTCTGCTTATGTTTCCACAACGTCAAGAGCATGTTGTATACCACTCAAGTCATTTCTCCCCCTAAACTCAAATACATCTTTTAACATTTCTTCCAGCAAGAAGAAATCTAGTTAGTTAAGGCTAATGATAATCAAAAACAGAACTGTAGACTCTCATTTTGCTGGTTTCCAATACTATTTCATTAACTTATGAAGTCTGCTAGTTATCATTTGGTTATGATTTGGGCAATGGTGGAAGTAGGGAGTATCTATTCCATTAAGAAAGTGAATGCTACAATCAACTGTGCATCTTTGTATTCCTCATAAAATGTTACATTTCATGAAAAAAGATAAATTCATAAGATGTGGTTACTATTATGAAGTTTTGAAAATTAGGGGGAGAATCTAAAATTATAGTAAATCTCATTCATGTTCACTGACTAACCCAAACAAGGAAAACAAATCTATAAAATGCTTTACATTCAGCTCTTCCTCTTTTGTGGCCACCTGAATAAGTCCAGTTTCAAGTAATTCTTCCACTGTCTTCAACTTCTCATCTTTTTCTTGAATGCTAAATTATAAATTTAAAACATATGAATTAACTATTTTTCAAGGTAAATGTTATCACTGCTAAATATTTTACATCAATCAACTCCTGGGTCCATCATTTCTTATAAACTTAATTCTAGAAAGTTTTGTGAGAATCTCTGATCATGGTCTAAGGGTACTGTTTCTTTAACAATAAGTAAAACGTGTTCAAGTAATATCTGCCTACATGCTAGCCTCCACAAATAAAATCACCACCACACAGAACGCCACAAACCTAACGTAAGCCCAAATCAAATCAATCAACAGCATATCATGCTCTTCCATTTTGAAGTACAAAGAGCATTTTAACAATCTAGATTAATATAGTTAGTAATCCTGTTACCTCAAATTTGTTAGAAATGAGTCATTAAAATATAAAAAGAAAATTTTAAACTCTTACCATTTTTCCATTTGTTCCACAACATCTTTATTAGGCTAAGATAAAAATCACCCAAAAAAAAGAAAAAGTTTAATTTTACCAAGTTTGATGAGGTTAAAACTAGTTTAGAAATAGAATTCTATGAAAATCACTTAGTTTTCATTAGATCCAAAATTTAGGAAGGCAACACACACTTGAAGACTGCTAAAAATTAAAGAACTATTTAAACCAGAACACACGAAACAGTAGAGAAGCAATTACAAAAAAGGCATAGAAAAAAGTATAATATGGGGTATTCTAATTTTTTAATTACTATAAAAGAAAAAAGAACAAAAAGATAAGTTGCTTCTTCTATATCAATTCTTCAAATATAAAAACTCAAAGCTCTAAAGCCTTGAAGGCCAAGAAAGAGGCTTCGTTCTTTATTCTTATAATTGACTATTTTGACTTTTTAAAAACTATGATACAACATTTATATGGGCAAGTGCAAAAATCCTGTGTACAAATCAATGAATTTTTAACATGTAGATACTATGTGACTGCCACTTACACAATACATAGAATGTTTTAAAACTGATTGTAAATTGCAGAAGCAGCACATGAACAAATTCTCCTTGTAAACCATTAAAACATGAAAACTGACTTCTACTTCTAACCACTTTCCTTCTAGCACCTCCCCGGAAACACACAAGTCCCCACTGCTAGGATCTGTGTCCAGAGGGGCTTCCTTCCCCCTGGCATTCTCAACCCTTCAGGCAGCTAAGCCGCCCACCAAAACACGCTTGGGGTCTTAAACATTTTCCCTGTCCATCTCAATTTCTACTGGCACTCTCCTAATTTTGCTAGTTTCTTCCTCTTCCCCAATTTTATTATAATCATTTTTCAAAAATACTATTAATTTTTCCATTGCCAAATCCAAGTCCTAAGACTTTATCTCCTACATATTTCTAAAATTAACCCCCTTTTTCTTGAATGCCTGTGGTTAGGCTCTCTGCTTCCCTCATCTCAAATATCAAAATACCATACAATCCTTTTCTCTGCATATAGTCTGTAAGGACTATTTTGTGAGAGGTACAGGCAGAACTTTCCAATGGAAAAAATTTTCTTATCATCAGAAAAGAAACAGGACCTGTCAAAAGTATATTAAGTCAGGTTTATAAACTATGAAAATAAATCATGTAATAAGTTTATAAATCTTTTATCAAGATTGATTTTGTCCATCTTTATTTTTGATGAATGCCATCTCACATAAAGATTTAACAAAAAATTTATAAATATTCATGGTGATGGATGTTAACAACTAGACTTATGATCATTTCATGTTCTATACACAAAGAAGTCATTATGCTGTACACCTGAAACTAATTTGTTGTATGTCAATTATATCTCAACTGGGAGAAAAAAAAACTTAACACTATTATTTGCACCTTAATCATTTACTGAATTATATTTTTAATCCTACATACTTCTCCCCCACACAAATTCACACACTTCATTGTTACCAGAGTGATCCAAAATGTTATTTTCATCCTTGTAATATTCTTCAAGGTTTTACGAACATGCTAGATCACGTTCATGGTCCTTACACAGCATACAAAGTCCTTCATGATTGGGCCCTAGGCAATCTTTCTCCACTCTTTACACCTCATACTTTGTGCTTTGACAACATGTCAATATATTCTGAATACACCAGTCTGGTCATACACTGCCATGATTTTTAACACTGTGTCCCCTCAGCTGTTGGAAAAATTCAAGGCCATTTTTTCAATATTGGGTTTAGCTGTCCCTTCTCTGTGGTGCCTCTTCAGCCTCTCTCTCCTCCATATGGAATTAACTCATTATCTCTTCTTCTAAATATATAGCACAGTTCAATAATTTTATTCATCAGACTTTTCCGTGTTACACATCTATCTCCACACTAAGCCACATTCTTGAGGGCAGGAACCAAGTCTCATTCATGTCTATAGCCTCAGCATGTAGGAGAGTATCCAGCATAGACTCCATTCATAAGTAGATATAATAAAATCAATTTCCTTTAACAAGGTTACAGTGTAACAAGTATTCTTGGTCAAGAGCTCATCAAATACTCAGTTCTAGAAAACTGACCAGCTTAGCATCTATTCAACCTTCTTATTTTATACATAATTGGCCTAATCCAATCCAATTTTGTTCTCTCTGGATGATCTCCAAAACTACATTTTATTCTGCAATTCTATACAACCAGAAAACAGGGCAAAGAGAAAAAATTTCCTACTCCTATAGTTTTTACTTAATAATCCTGATCATTGAATCTTCAAAACTACTAGAATAAGAATGAAAATGCTGCTTTGTTTAAAAGAGCTAAAAAAGAACGAAAGACAGTAAAAAGGATACCTCAGAACCCAGCATCCCCAGAAGTTTTATTTTATTCTGAATAAATGAGATCTTAGTAACTGATTTATTTGTATCTCTATCCACAGGCCTGTATCCAAATGGAGCCTTCCCTTCTTTAGTGTATAAACAGGTTTACCTTACCTCATATTTTTTGTCTTTCTGCTTCCTACACCAGAAGAAACAACAACCAGGCACCATTACTGGTTCCTGTTTTAATAAGCTCAATCTTTTCCTCCCAGATAAAAATCCAAAGAGCAAAAAGATTGATTTTTTTTTTTTTTAACATAACTAGACTGTTCATCTCTCAACTGTCGCTTGGAATTCTGACTGCTGGGTAGGAAGGGGTTAAAGAGAGATGGAAATTAAAGAAATTAAGATTATACTAATGTTTCTCTCTTCTTTCACTAGCAATAGCAATAAAAATGAACAGCAAAGAAGCCAAAGAGATGGTTCTATGGTCTGCCAAGATGACAGAGTTAAGTTACAGCTACAACCAAAACATACCCATCATAAGTTACATGCTTCCTAAACTATTTTTAAAAGACAAAGCTGTAAGAACAAGAAAAATTCTAAGAATTACCAAAGAGAACATCTTAAATTAGTACCACAAAGTTTCCCCACCTATCAAATTCTTTCAAATTAATTTTTTAAATTTAGCGATAAAATTTAAATTTCATAAGACTATTTTTTGTTAAAACAAAATCTATCACATGCTAAAAGTTGTCATTTTTACAGAATACCTAAAGTACATAGAAACCTTAGCAGTTGATGGAAGGCTAACTCAGTTAAGGTAGAAATTAGAGAAGTTTCTTTTTTAATATTAACTTTCACATATTATGGGGAATTTTATGTAAGATATTAGAATGTCAATTCTTAAGTCCTCATATTCTTTAAGGAAAAAGAAAAATTTGAGGCTAGTGATTTTTTCTTACCTAATGAGGGAGAATACATTTTTAGTACAGAACTAAAGGATTAAAAGATTTTAAAGTTAAAAGAGTTTTAAAGATTCAGGTTTTCCGTTTAAATGTAAGTAAGCATAACCAACACCTTTAATACTGGAGTTCCAGGACAGATTCATCTGTTCCCAGACATTTGTTTTACCTCCTATGAAGTTAATTTTATAAGTATTTAAAGCTTATATATTGAAATACGTGTCCCAGAAACTCTGATAACCAACTGAAAATTTACATTCTGCTTTTCTGGGTAAGAATTAATACAACCAAAAACTATCAATCTTATTTTACCTAATTTAAGTCATTAATATCACATCTCACACCTAGTATTTTTATGTTGCTACTAAAATGTTAAATGCTGCCAGCTAGACTGTAACCAGAAACTATGAGGGCGAAAGTCT
This sequence comes from Suricata suricatta, assembly GCF_006229205.1. Lineage (NCBI taxonomy): Eukaryota > Metazoa > Chordata > Mammalia > Carnivora > Herpestidae > Suricata > Suricata suricatta. The sequence goes on from NC_043708.1 coordinate 42,477,439, forward strand.
TACATTTGATGAAACAGATCTCTTACAAACTATGCCCCAACAAAGGGAAATGAGAATAAGATTTAAGAATAAGCCTTCAATATTATTTTAGCATTACAGTGGCATGAAGTCATGTCCCTGCACTGCACCAAATATCATCAGTTTAGCATTATCTCCTCTACTGCCTTTTGTTTGGAAGGATGAAGCACATACAAGTAATAAAGATTATGCAAGGCACTTACTATCATATACTTCTTGAAAAGTAAACAGATGTTAACAAAATACTTCCACAGTATTTGGCACAGTTTAGTAGCTAAATCAATTCAATACCCGCATAATGTGAATTTTAATATAAAAAAGAAAGCATTCATCTGTGAAAGGAAGTGCTATCATCTGCAATAACTGCAGTTTCTAATACTATTAACACTATTAGAGCAACATTCATTTCTATTTTAATGTGTCATCCAATATCAACAAGAGTCGTGTATAAGAAAAGTTTGAAGGCAACTGTTAGGAAAAGCCACAGAATGGACACTGCCTGGGCTCGTTCATGGAGTCACGCTTACTCAGACCGCTACACAGTTGATGGCTTGCTAAAAATACAGGAAAAAGTATGATGACAGTAGGGGGTAGAAAGGAGATGAAAAAATAAATATCCAAAGGGAGAGGAATTAAGGTTTAAGATACCTGCTAAAGACCAAGCCCTGGGCTAAACATTATACATAAACTTCCCCATTTAAATCTAACAAGCTCATGATGTAAAATAACATCTCAGTGTGAAAGACTTGGAATGAAAGGTCTCAGAAAGGTTGCTCAAATTGCTTAATTTGATCAATATAGCGGCTTTTAAGTGCTGATAGCAGGTTTCAAGCCTACTCTCTTTTTAAGAAGTCATGTTGCCTTAGAGAAAAAGGTGAGGCTCCAAAAGTGTAAGGTCTTTTATCCTGAGAGCCAACTGTATCAAAAGGATTTAAATGCTTTCTATGTGTCCTATTGCACTTTTGAAAAAATGCTTTTTAGTATTAGCTTCCTCTCAGGGAAAAAAATTACATTTTCCTTAATGTAGATACCTGATAAGCACAAGATGAATAGAAATGCAATGAAAAGATGTATCTATCCCTTAATAAAACAAACTCCCAGAAATGAATGAGTTGGTTAATATTTAAGAAGAAGAACCAGATCTTGTTAATATTAGATAGTACTACCCTGTGATTCACAAAAGCCTTACCTGTTCAGAAACAAGAGTCTGTAGCTTCTGAACTTCTAACTGCAATGCTTTGTTCTGGTCATTTAGAATCTGAAAGAAAGAATCTCAGAGTTTGCTACTTTATTAAGAAAAGGTAACCAACCAATCATTTCAATGGGTTTAAAAAAAAAATCAAACCGTATTATTCAAGTACTCATAAAGTGACAGGTAAATTAAGTATAAGAATGCAAATCTCATGTGGTTTCATTTTCCAGTTTCAATGAATATGTATTTCCAAAACATAGAAATACAGTCCTAGTATATAAAGTACATGTACAATTCATGAGAGAAACAAAGGCAAGAGAAATATAGCTTAAAATAAATCTCCTTATAGCTTGCAGCCCATTGATAGACGCCTGAAACATGCAGAGTGTGACCTTCCTCCAGCAACTCATGGCTGCCTTAGTACCTTAATGATTATGTTTCACTAAAAACTATTTTAACTTTAACAGCAGCTAGCCCCTCAAGATCCTGAAAGCCTTGCTTTAAAATTCCTTAGAAACTTACTTCATCTCTATCCCCCCTCCCTCCACAAACTTAAAATCACATAATCACAATCCCAGAGCAGTTCTTTCTGCCCACAGGTCCTGTCCCCACGTTTAAATAAAATGACCTTTTGCACCAAAAACGTCTCAATAATTCTTTCTTAGGTGTTTGCTCCTGAAACCCACTTCAGATCATCACAATGATGTCTAAAAACAGTTTCTGAGCCCCCTAATTCAGTCATGTGCTTTATCCCAAAACAGTGTTAATACTGTGCTTAGAATTGTTTCATGTGTATTTCAAAGAATTCAAACAGTCTGTGCCAATTGAGTCGTGGGAAGTGCTACTTTGATAAGTATTTATGGCGTTCTTATAAAATAAATGCAAAAAGAAGAAGAATGCAAATCTTATGCACATGAAGAGATGCACCCTGGTGATAAGAAGGCTTTACAATCTTCAAGCTGAGCGGCCATGACCAGAAACTAGCAGGGCACCATCAATGAAGGCAGTTAAAACCAACATAGACCACCAACTAAAAAGTGCACAGCAAACACTGAGGCAAAACAAATCTCAAAAGTCTATTAGAACAGATAAGATAATCTAAGACAAATAAGTACATGATAAAATGCACTGGTTGTAAAAGCCCTCAAATAAACTTTGGTAACACTGCACCAGACTGATTTCATTTAACAACTAGTATTTCTAGGACACTTGGGTGGCTCAGTAGGTTAAGTGTTTGACTCTGGATTTTGGCTCAGCGCTGCACTTACAGTGCAGAGCCTGCCTTAGAGTCCTTCTGTCCCTCTCCCTTTGCCCCTTCCTCACTCATGCTCACTAGTGCCCTCTCTTTTAAAATAAACTTAAAAAAAAATCCTAGTATTTCTAGATTCACAACTGAAAACTAAGCTCAGTTGACAAGCTTACTCACATACCTTAAATTCTTCCATTTTGTTTGAAATTTCACATTGTAGCTGTTCTTCAAGCAATCTTATTTGATCATCCTTTACATGCATACTAGGAGAAAGACAATCAATTAAAATACTTCATACTTTCATAAAGTTTACATAAATTATGAGTAGCAACAATTTCTGCAATTATAACTGAACATAAATGTAGGAATGGCTCCAAAGACAGTAATATTTTAATCACCTTTTCTGCATCTTCTCCAGTTCACGTGCTGCAGCAGCCTGTGTTTGAAAGGAGATGAGAATTGCATTATTTCTCATGAAATGGAAAACTATTCATTTGTTCACTTAGTTTTATATACTGAAAAGCAATTCATGTATTTGGGAGTCAATAAAATAAAAGCAATATCATACATATTTCTGTAATACTTTTTGCTGTCCCAATATTCTGTACTCCTCACTATCAAATTTTATCCTAATAAAAGTATATAGTGTTTTGATTAAATGGCAGAAGGCTAAAACAAATCAGCACATTAAGAGTGTTTTAATGTATTCCTCGGAGATCCTAAAGGTGATTAATTCATTCAATCGAAAATTAGTTTCACCATGAAAACAGCAATATCTAGGTGGGTTGTGAGTGTCATGGTCAAATAGAAGAGGCTTTCAACAATACACCATGGTGGAGCCTGGGTGGCTCAGTCAGTTAAGCAGCTGACTTCAGCTCAGGTCATGGTCTCACAGTTTGTAGGTTCAAGTCCCGCATTGGGCTCTGTGCTGACAGCTCAGAGCCTGGAGCCTGCTTCTGATTCTAAGTCTCCCTCTCTCTCTCTGCCCCTCCCCCACCTACGCTCCATGTCTCTCTCAAAAATAAATAAACGTTAAAAAAAATTTTTTTTAAATCATACAGCCAAACACAAGTAACCATTCTATTTACTATGTATATCGATCAAATTAGGGCTGGCAATACCAATGCAGATAAGTATAGACTAAGTGAAACTCTGAGGTAAATGTTTAACAGCAATGAAGATCTACCTACCTGTTCATTTGCCAGTTGCTGTAACTTTTGCACTTCAGCTTTTAATAAGAAATTCATATTCTGTGTATCCTAGAAGGAAAAATATTAGAAGCTTTTTAATATAACTGACCCTATATTTTGTAAAGCATCTCTTCTACCTAAGCAAATGTCTCAAATTACAATTTCTTAAAGCAGAAAAGGAAACCATTTCCTGTGATGTAACATATGTCCCAAATTACTATGAATTACAGCATATGAGGAAAGCCCTCTCAACTTTTCTTAGAAGGCTAAAAAGGATTTTGTAGAAAAGAGATAGACACTTTTAAAATGAATGTAGGTTATTTTCCATTCTTGATAGACATTCATACTGATTACCATACCAGATAATTCAATGCCGGTAAAATACTGTCACCATTTGTAAAAATCACTGTACCTTAAGTTCCTCCTCTTTACTTGTTAAGTGATCGTGTTCATTTGCTAAAGAATCTTCAGTCTGTTTTATCTGCTTATCCTTTTCAGCAATCCTTTAATAGAAAATACATTTATACATTCAATAAACATTTAGAAGTCAAGTCACAAATCCAAGGATTAAAAGCCTTAAATGTGGTCATGCTTATTTAAGTAGTTTCTCATGCAGCTGTACCCTCCATTTCTATAGCTCCTTTCAGTTTAGTAATAACTATCCTATGTATTATTACAACTCCCTAAAATACATATCCCTATTTTAAAACTTGAGGTGAAAAGAAGTAATTTAAGCTTACAAACCTGGCAATGTGAAAGCCACATTTCAGGTCTTCTGAACTCAAAGCAAATTAAACAATAAACTAAAAACAGAACCTTGTTTTGGGTATACCACCATATAGTTAAGATACAGTTAAGATTGTGTTTCATAAGGTACAGCTACTTATTAGACACAAGAGTAATTTACTTCCATTAATCTCAAATCCCAATTCTCTCTTCACATAACTGCTAAAGTCCAAATAAAAGAAAGGTTCCTCAACTCTTTCACAATAAGGACATCAAAACACAAAATATGCAATGTTTAGGAACTCAACTCATGAGGGAAAGAGGAGAGTAAAGTTGCTCCAAATCTACTTGAGAGTATTTTCTGAACAAGTTAGAATATAAAGTAAATTATAAGTGTTGATAAAACAGGCATCAGCTAGTGGTGACTAAGTAATTATAAGAGAAGTGTAGAAAGGCAGGCTTACACTTTATGTAATTCTTCTGCTAGAACTGAAGCGGAGGTCTAAGAAAGAAAAACAGTGTCAACATAAAAGCATGTAAAAAAAAGTTTGAAAGTTGTATAATAATCAAATAAAGCTTCAAAAATTAAAAAAAATTAATGTACATCAAGTTGTTGAAGGAACATCTGGCCCATCATGAATGTTCAATGAATTGTAGCTATTGTTCTAAAAGCAACTTTGATCACTAACGAACAGTATTAGTTAACACAGAACAGTTCAAATAAAACAAACTGCCAGGCCTGGAAACTGTATAAATAAGTAACAAATATATAGGAAAAACATCCAGAAAGGCCATTTTTCATCTTTATCTTAGTAACAACTTCCAATAATGAAATGATACAGTTCACGATTAAGGTAACAACTGAATCATTTGGTAATACCCATGTTCATCTTCACTTTTCAAGAACGTACTTACAGCATTCTCTAAGTATTTAATTCCTGATAAATTTTCTAGAGCTAACTCTCAGCAAGTAACTTAAGATTTCAATCCACTCGGAGTTGATAATTTATATACACATGTATGTTTCATATATAGACACCCTCTCCTATCATAGATATTCTTACCCAATTCATTTTAGATGACAGTCTCTACAAAGAAAGCAACCAGAAAAAAACATAACATGCAATCTCAAAAGTTTTGGGAGTTTGAATTTGCCTAAACCTTAAAAACAAGTTAACATTAAAACTTCATTTTAACACAGAAAAATGACTTCTATTCTAAGCTAATACTTTTTCTAATTTTTTTTTAATTTTAAAGTTGAAGAATTGAAACTGAAATTAACAGTAGGTATATTAAGTACTTAGAAGTTTTTTCTCTTTTTCTTAATATTGTATTATAGATATATACACTTTAGAATAGATACATGTTACACAGCAATGTAGCCAAAGAAGAACCAGTCTTACAATACAACTTGCAAAACTCTGGAAGGTGTTCCCATTTACTAAACAGAAATTTTAAAATGATCTTTGGCATATATAATCTGAGATTAACATATATAATTAACATAATGCTACCATATGACGGTATCCAAAGTTTTCCCTTATGGCTATTCAATATTCAGTAAGCATTTTTATTATATAAACCACTATTCTTAACACCATTTGGCCAATTTCTTCTGTTTTGTGTCAAGATTATCAACATTTTTTCCTCCTATGATAAAACTCCCTATTAATTGGAGTTGGATTTCTTTCTTGGTGTTTTCCCATAGCACTATACATAATCATCAGAGCACTTAGCAATCAGGTTCATCACTGTTGACTGACTAGTCTCCCAACTACTAATTTAGTGCTTGGCACTTAACAGGCATTCATATGACTATTTACATAGTTAAACAAAAAAAAAGTAAAACAAACAAACAAACAAAAAAACAGTAGCAGCAACAGCAGCTATTAGTAATGATAAGCAATATAAAAGTACAATTACCTGGGCTGCTATCTGGGAATGGAATTGTTGAATTTGAGCTTTCAAAGCCTCATTCTGCTCCAAAATATCCTTTCATAAATAGCAACCAAAAAGGAGAGGGGAGAAAAGTGTGCTGTTAATAAATACATCAACATATATGAACAAAATAACGTATCACCTTCTGGTTATCTTTAAAAAGGCATTCGTAGGTTCCTAAAGGCATAATTTAAACAACAATGACTAGACATCTATTTTGAGAGTTGATTTATAAGGCTTAAATTAAGAATAAGTTGTGCTGTTTGTAATCTTAACACAAAGAATTTAAGACCGTGAGGACATCTTTAGGTACATATTCAAACACACTATACAGTAACAACTGCTTAAAGATTAAGTTAAAATCAGCACTCTAGAATTAGGATCAAGCAGGCTATCTTCTCTCTTCTACAGAGACACATTCAGCCACTGCCCACCTTTATTTTTTAAAAACAGAGAAAATTAAGAGCGCCTGAGTGCTCAGTCAGTTGAGCATCCAGCTTTGGCTCAGGTCATGATCTCAGTTTCTGAGTTCGAGCCCCGTATCGGGCTTGCTGCTGTCAGCACAGAGCCCGCTTCAGATCTTCTGTCTCCCTTTCTCTCTGCCCCTCCTGTGCTGGTGCTCTCTCTCAAAAATAAACATTAAAAAAAAATTAAAAAACAACACAAAACAAAATAAAATAAAAGCAAGGGAAAATTAGATACCTGAACTTGCATCTGTAAAGACTCTTCTTTGGCCACCCTTTTTTGCTCCGATTCCATTAACTGCATTAGTCTTTGTTCCAACTGTTGTTTTGATACCAAGGTATCTGTAAGCTTACTATGCAGACTCTGTACTTCATTTTCTTTGGCCACAAATTTACTCTGTAAATCTGTAACAGAACACTACATTTTACAAAGGTCTCTTCCTTTGCTTGGGTACTACTACCCATCTTTAGTGTGGGCATGATCTCCTCTAAAAATCACACCTTGGATCTTTCCTCTTATTTCCCTACTGCATGTGGTTCGCCTGAGCAGCCTTGGCTTTGCCTCATCACAGAACCTGCCACACTGTACTAACTCGTCTCACCCAGGAGCAAGCTTCTTGAGATCAGAGATTGCTTTTTCTCCACACCCAGAACTATGTCCAACCAAGGCTCATACATAGTACATACTCAATAAACATGTTAACTGAATTGTACAGGATTGTTTAAAACTGTTGTATCATTTCTTGAAAGCATTCATTTCCCCAAAGACACTTAGGAAATTATCTAGTGTATTTCTTATAAATTCCCTGTACTCTCCTATCTGAAAAACAGAAAAAGATGCTAAGGGCTAACAAATGCCCTAACAAGACACTAATAACAGAATGAAACACAACTCAAAAAAGAACACCTGATAATTAAACATGTAATGGTCATACCCAGGATTAGAACTCAAAAAAGCACAATATTTCTTTACCAGCAACAGTAAAAGTTAAAACACTGAATTAATGCCTTCAAATTTCTGTGGGGGGAAATTATTGATAACCTAGAACTCTACCTTCCAAACTACCAAACATGAAGGTAAAAAGAATAAAAACATTTCCAGATACGCAAAGCCTCAACAAATGTACCTGAAGGCATACTCTTATGCTACTAAAAGATATGCTACTAAATGAGAGAGGAAAGCAAGAAAGATGGCGGTGACACAGTATCCAACAACAGGCAGTCTCAGGAAGACAGCCATGGAGCCAACCTAGAAAACAACAAGTACTGGAACAGGAAGATGGAGGACTCCAGAGGGTTACCCTACAGAGAGCTAAAAGATTCTCCAGTACCTCTTATGTTGATAAAAGGCAAAAGATTTATACGATCTGAAGAGAAACCAGAGTATCTTATGTTGTGAAGGTGGGAAAGGGAGGAGGGTAAGGAGAGTTTAACCAAAGGTAAAATTTTAAATAAGTAAGGATCAAACAAGTTAAAAACATAAAGCAATAATAAGTTCTAGGAAATTAAATAACACTGCTCATGAGAAGAACTGCAGTTTTAATATTTATCTTGGCTCAGGATTGAGTTACACTGTCCTAATGATGCAAACAATGAATGCTGATATAATCAAAAAGAATGCATACATAGCCATATCGGTAGAATGAGGGGAAGGTGGGAGGGATGGTGTGGGAGGGTTAAGTCCTCATTTCCTATAATAGAAAGTCAACAGATGCCTATTAAGAGATAACAGTTTAAGTACAAATAATATGCTTATTTAGAAATGACAGAAAATACTAAAAGCAAAAGTGACTGCTCCTAGTCAGAGTAAAGCTTTACTGTTTATAGTTACATAGTTTATAGAGAGATCTATAGTTTATAGCTACAATTCTTTGTCAAAATTCATGTGTGTTTCACTGATGAAATATATAAATATTAAAATGTATCTTAACATAAACATAAACTTTATATACAAAGAAAAAGGCCTTTAAATAGTTTGGGTATATTTGAATTTTGAACCAAGGGAAATATGGGGGTTAGGGGGGAGGTAGGTGGAGAGGTGCCAGGTATGGGGAGTCAGAGGAGACCAAAGGTCTAAAAAGCCAAAACTCCGTATGACCTATCTTATTGCTTAGAGCTATTTACTATCTTACTGCCTCTTTTGTGGGAAAAAAGGAGTAAAAGAGACAAATAAGGGGCGCCTGGGTGGCTCAGTCAGTTAAGCGTCCAGCTTCGGCTCAGGTCATTATCTCACGGTTTGTGGGTTCGAGCCCCACGTCGGGCTGTGCTGACAGCTAGCTCAGAGCCTAGGGCCTGCTTCGGATTCTCTGTCTCCCTCTCTCTCTGACCCTCCCCTGCTTGCACTGTCTCTCTCTGTCTCTCAAAAATAAATAAAAGACATAAAAAAAAAATTTTTTTTAAAAAGAGACAAATAATACATATAATACAAGCTCCATTACCTCTCAGATGGATTCATCAAATTAAGAATAAGGAATGAGGGGGGCATACAGGTGGCACAGTCACTTAACCGTCTGACTCCTGATTTTAAAAGGCTCAGGTCATGATCTCACGTTTTATCAGACTGAACCCCGTGTTAGGCTCTGCGCTGCCATCAGAGCCCACTTGGGATTCTCTTCCTCTCTCTCTTCTCTCCCCATCCCTGCTTTCTCTCTCTCTCTCTCTCTCTCTCTCTCTCTCTCTCTCTCACTCACTCTCTCTCTCTCTCCTCAGAGTAAATAAACTTTTAAAAAAAGAAGAATAAGTAATGAAAGTTAACATTTAAGTAAACTGTTTTAACTCAATTATTTGGAATGGTAATGCTTTTTCTGTTTTTCTCTTCACAATACAGGAAATGAGTCCTCCCTTACAAAGGAAAAATGAAGACGTAATCAAGGAACCAAAGGGTATAACTACAGAAACACATAGCTAGGTTCCTATTACTTATAAACTATAATTTTATCTGCAACTTAATGCTTTAAGATAAAGCTAGTAGAATTTTAGAAACTGTGAAGAACTCTTTAAGAAATAAAGGTACTCTGAAAGTATAAAAGCTATTGGCCTAAACAAAAAGGTCAGTTATTCTTTCTTCATATACAGAGGGGAGAAAATTGAACCCAGGATTGTATACTAAGTTTACATGAATACCTTTTCCCCTTACCTTGCTGGGCTGCATCATGCTCTGCTGTTCTCTTCCTGATATAACTCTGGACTTCTTCCCACCTTCTCTCAGCTTCTTGTAGTTGAACCTGAAAAGAGGGTAAGTCAGCACAATCACGAAACTTCAAATAAAAAAAGCATCCTTTATCTTTACTCCTGTCATAAAACTGCTTATTCCAACAGTCTCCTACATTACTAAAATAAGCAGATATGCCCAGACTTATACAAAGATCTTACCAGACACAGCCATTCTATCCTTTGATATGCAGGATTTACAGAAACTGAATGCAGGCAGATAACTATAACTACTACTATATACAATTCATTTAACTAGATCTGTTTTCTATTTCTTACTTTCTTCAGCTGATAGGCTATCAAAAGACAGGATGATATCTTTACTGCTAAATATCAGTAGGTACCTAAAATTCCTATTTAGAGGTGTAGCACAACAGTTCAATGATGACTATAATTTTTAGCATCATTTATCTGCTCATCCATATCCATATTCCATATTCACAAGTTCCAGAAGTAAATATACCACCAAGACAAATTTTAAATAAAAGACAATTGTATCAATCCCCCACAGGGACTTATGTTTTTTTAAAAACTCCAAAAAAATAAAAATCACACTATTTTCCACATTCATTTATTCTCAAAGCCCTCTTAACCACTCTGGACATGCTATCAGGTAGGATTCTACCAAACCTAAGAAATCTAATATATCTGACTTACATAAATATATTCAACAAGCCCTCTCCACAGTAAAAGGGGAAAATTCTGTTCAATGTACAAATGCTGTAAGGTACAAAAGGAACAAATCTATTCCTTGTAGCCTGAGCAACCCCACGCATCACATCTCAGAATGAGCTTCTCAGGGTACTAAGTACCATTCTGGTATCTAAAGAAACTGGTTTTTGTATAGTGTGGCTCAAGTGAAAGCTACTGGAGTCATTTCTTGGTCCTGTGCTAAAGCAAAGGAAAATCATCCATTCCAATAGATAAAAGAAAAAGTTTCTACCGAACTTATTGAGAAGTCCAAGTTAGGGGGTAAGTGATATTGAAGGTAATTTTAACCTCATAATTTTTGTCTCACCGTTACACACCTAATTTCCATATAAAAGAAATTTGACTTGTGTCTGTCAAATCAGCAAATTTCATTTTTCATATCTTCAAACAGTGTGGAACCTCAAACTCAAGCCTATTTTCAATTCTTTCATTACTGCACAAACTTCTATTTGGCAGAGCACTTAGACTTTAAGCCTCAACCTACATTTGTCAAACCTATATACATATTTAGATCCCTAAGTTTAACGTCTACACTATTTATGAAGCAGTAAGTAAAGGTAGGAATACATCACCTTCAACTGAGTAACTGCTTGCTCAGCATTCTTCTTTTGGACTTCCTCTTGCTGTAGCTTTCCTGTTTTCTCAGTTAGCTCATTCACCAATCTAGCATAATCCTGGCGTAGTTTATTTAGTTCAGCAGACTGCCTGAAAACAGGAACTGGATTAGGAACCTTCTATTATTACAAACACATAAAAAGAACAAACAAAACATTTTTATATTAGTTTTTCTAAGTTAGTAATCCCACTTACAGCCAACTGAAACAGAAATGTTGTAAGCAACTACTAATGAAGTTTGGTTGAGTATCATCTCTGAATTACTCTGGTAACAATTAATACAGATTCCAAATTCACCACAAAATAAGCAAAATGGATAACCACACACACGTGAACATAAGTCAACACTGTCAACTTCAAACTGGTGTTCTGAAATCTATTAAAATCAGGCAGAGTGCTTATTCTTGTAGACATGCTACTAGTCTTCCCCAAGGTACATGTTCTCAAAGTATGACCCAGAGCCAATTTCATCACTATCACAAGGAATGTGTCCTAATACACAGATTTCTGGGCTCCATCTCAGAGCCACTGAATCATAATCTTTTAATGAACGTGCCAGATGCTCTTCAGAATAATAGTTTGAGAACTACTCTTAAAGGGGACAGGTATTTTAAAACTTATAAAATGCAGTCTCAAATTTGCAGACAGCATTCCACTGCTAGCACTAGTACTTATCACAGAGGTTCTTCACATAAGCAAGAAAATTGTTTGTGAAAATTAATTCATTTTAAAAACAAATACAGGGGCGCCTGGGTGGCTCAGTTGTTAAGCATGTGGCTTCGGCTCAGGTCATGATCTCACGGGTTGTGGGTTCGAGCCCCGTATCGGGCTCTGTGCTGACAGCTAGATCAGAGCCTGGACCCTGCTTCAGATTCTGTGTCTCCCTCTCTGACCCTCCCCTGCTCACACTGTCTCTCTCTGTCTCTCAAAAATTAAGTTAAAAAAAGCATTAAAAAAAATAAAAACAAATATAAAACACAGAAGTCTACATAATTATTCTGAAACACCATTTTGATGGCTCAAGAAAATATTCTGCCATTCTAATTAAAAAGAAAGTATTTGGAAACATACTTGTTTTCTAGTTGGTTTGTAGTGTTGCTGACAGCATCTCTCAGTATGCCATTTTCCTGCTTCAAGTGAGCTATCTCCGCCTCCATCTGCTCACGAACTTGCTGGAACTAAAATTATTTTACAAGTGTAAGATTTAGAAATAATGACTGCGAAAGCTAACTTTTAAAAGAAACTTTAAGATGAGAATGGAAAAATCATTAATAGAATGAAGTCTGAACCATCCTCAAACAAATATAAAGAAGTATATAAAGGATGGATTTTATTTTGATAGTGATGACTGCAAATACAAGCTGCCACAATACTCAAGAATGCATGTAGATGCCTGCTGCTGTTATATTGAAATTATAAGTAAATCCACATACAGATGTTGTTTTAGAAATAAAAGACATTGAATTTCTTTCTTACCAAACAGATTCATATAGAATTAACCCCACCTTAAACCTATATCAATTTTATGATCGTAGTATTTCTTAATGGAAGATTTTAGTAATCAAAACTTTAAAATCTGAAAATACATTCAAAATATTTATATTAAGTTACAAATTGAGCTATAACCAAATAGATGGCAAATTTATGACACAATAATCTACTAAAATATTCTGGCCTCTTATTTCACAATTACAAAACTAAAAGATACAGAACACTGAGTCTTACACTGCCACAAGGATATATATTATTTTAGAATGTGAAATAATCTTAATAATTTCAACTAAACCTACTCATTTAAGAGAAATTAAAGTATGTGTCTTTATTTTTCAGAGAACTTGTCATCTGGAACCTGTATCTTGGCCTCTAAATGCAATTAAGTTAAAAGAAAAAAAAGAAAAGAAAAATGAGAAATCACCTTCCGTCCTCAATAAAAGATGTTGCTACAAGTACCTGACTAATTTCCAATGACTAGGAAGTAGGAATTATGAAATAGAAAAGATTACGTGAGACTAGGAAAATCAGTTCTTCAATAACATATTTATTTATTAATAGGAAAGAATATCTCAAATGGCTGGGGGGTGGAAAAACAAGAGGACTGGGCCAAATGAAAGCACAGGGCAGTGGAAAGGGTAAGAACCTCACGTGAGATTCATTCACTACTTCTTTGCTATTAGCATATTTCCATGGGGAACACTGGGACTTTGATAACTGTAAATAATAATTTTAAATTTTCAGCAGACTAGCAATGTGATTAAAGTAATATCTTACAAACAAAAATCTGATATTATATGTTGAAATGAAAATGAGAGACCTATTAAAAAAGATGCTATAATGATGCTAGTATAAAATAATAAACTAAGGTAATATCTAATAACTGAATGCAAGAGTACCTAGAAATAAATTATCTTTTAAGATTTCTGAACAAACTGAACTAGGCAAGAGAGAAAGGTCAAAAGATTCAAGCATAAGGATAATAATACCTCAAATACTGGAAAATAAAAACAACTTCATCAAAAGCAAGAGTCTGATTTCAGACATATGTTAAATTTAAGAGCTTCCAAATTTGAAGCATCAACTAGCAATGGTAAAAATTTTTTAAATCATTGGTTCTGCGAGTTCAATTAGGGGAAATATTATAAGCTCACCAAATAAGCAGACCCATACCATCTTCTTCAATAGCCTCTTTATCAATGGTGAAAATGGTATTTCAATCTTAAAAAGAGAGAGAATGAAAACCAACCAACCAACCACCAGTCCAAACTAACTGGCACCGTAAAAATGATGAGTGTGTGGAAAACACAGTAAGAACTGAACCTTGTGTAATGTTGAAAGACTGGTGAAAGTAGTAACAAGAGATGACAGGTCACTTAGGCCAAAACCTTAGGAGTCCTCCTTCATGATCACTTCTCTCTTGCTCTCTCTATTCCATCACTAAGCCCCATCTACTAACTCTTCTGTATCATTCAAACTCAACCTCTCACTGTCAACATATGATTTCAGGCCCTTGTTCTTTAACTTGGATTCCTGCAAAAGCCTTCCAATTATTCCTTGTTCCACACTACTGCCAGAGTAATAATTAAAAATAGGCCCCTGCGTGGCTCAGTTGTTTAAGCATCCAACTCTTGATTTCAGCTCAGGTCATGATCTCACAAACGGTGAGTTCCAGACCCAAGTCGGGCTCTGTTTTGAGAGCGCAGAGCCTGTTTGGGATTCTCCCTCTCTTCCTCTTTCTCAATCTCTCTCTCCCCCCACACTTGCGTGCTCTCCCCTTCTCTCAAAATAAACAAACTTAAAAAAAAAAAAAAGCTAATATAATCACCCTGTTGAGTTGCCTAAGATCCTTTTATGGTTCCCCAGTCTTTCAGTATACAAGGCCCTTTAAGACAAAGGCTCTATTTTTATCTCTTGATCTTCCTCATTCTAGCACTGATTTCCAAACACCACATCTCACTGCATTTCTCAAAGGCTTTTGTCAGTGGGCAATCTCTATCAGAAACACCTGGGGTGAACTCATTAAAAAGCTCCATCCTGAGCCCCAAAATAGACCCATGGAACTATCACCTCTAGGGACGGAACTAAGGAATTACATCAGGTAATAACCCAGTGCCCATTTCTTCACTCTCTGATAATGCCTAATTGTTTCAAAACATTCAATATAGTTTGCATATCATTTCTAACAGGTCTGCTCTATAACCTTCTCCACCTTCCATCCCAATGGTTCTAAAGCGCCCACTGGTTACCTCTCCAGTAATCCTCCCTTATCCACAGGGAATACCTTCCAAGACCCCTAGTAGATACCTGAAACTGCAGAACACTAAACTCTAGGATTTTCCCCATACATACATATCACTAATTTATAAATTAGAAACAGTTGAGATTAACAACTAAAAATAGAACATTAGTAATATACTATAATAAAAGTTACATGAAGATGGTCTCTCCCTCTCAAAATATCCTATTATACTGAATTCACCCTTCTTATGATGATGTGAAATGATAAAATGCCTATATAATAAGATAGGAGATAAACAACGACGTAGGCATTATGACATAGTGTTAGGCTACTACTGACCTTCTGACAGTATGTCAGAAGGAGAATCATCTGCTTCCAGACTATAGTTGACCACAGGTAACTGAAACCACAGAAAGTGAAACAGTGATAAAGGGGAGGGACTACTATATTGTATATGTATATTGTATATTTACATGTCAGCTTCTAGCCTCTTCCTCATCCCCACCTAGAAAAGGTGCTTACTTACATATAGGGAGACAGTTTAACTAGCTAGTATACCATGGCCCAGCACAGTGCCTTGAAAACATTAGGCCTTTAAAGTTTACTAATTCAATGAATGTAAAATTTCATTTTGTTTTCAAAAAGTAAAAATAATACCTTCATCTGCATCTGCTGAGTCTCTTGATAACTGACATGCATTTTGTTTTGAAATACGTTATGTTCCTTTTCTAATGTTCCAATCCGATCTTTCATCCTTGCTATAACCACATTGCTTCTTTCTTTCTCTGACATCATTTCCTAGAATAAACCAGAAAAATTTATGAAAACTTTTTATTAAAAAAAATAATTACTATAACATTAGAATAAAGACATTTTTTAGTATCGGCAAAATGTCAATAAAACAATCACATATTCTGAAGTATGTGCTTAAGATCAAAGGGGTTTTTTGTTTTTTTGTTTCTTGAGAGAGAGAGACAGACTGAGAGCAAGTGTGAATGGGCAGAGGGAGAGGGTGAGAGAAAGCAAAAGAGGAAATCTCAAGCAGGCTCTGTGCTCAGCACAGATCCACACATGGCACTCTACACCATGACCCTAGGATCATAAGCAGAGCTAAAATCAAGATCAGGTGCCCCTAAGATCAAAGGTTTAAAATAGGACCTGTCAGGCACGCTGAACATCCAACTTCGGCTCAGGTCATGATCTCACGGTACGTGGGTTAAAGCCCCATGTTGGGCTCTGTGCTGTCAGCTCAGAGCCTGGAGCCTGCTTCTAATTCTGTGTCTCCCTCTCTCTGCCCCTCCTCTCTGGCACCATCTCTCTCTCTCAAAAATAAACAAACATTAAAAAAAAGAAAGAAAAGAAATTGTCTTCTGCGTCTTACCTACATCTACCTTTACGCCAATTCCTTTCATAAGCACTTTGCTGTTCTATTTACTCTTATTCCAAATGCACTTTCTGGTCTAAGAGTTAAAGAAGTTGAATCTGGAATAAATCCTATATTCTAACTTGATGATAAGAAAGAATACTTCTTTCTATCTACCTACCTACCAATTTAATTATCGGAAGAGTAGTTTTAAAGCAAAACAATTAATTCTCTATTATTCGCATGTACTAGCTCTCTTTTAGGGTTTAGAAAAAGGCCTAAAAAAGGTAATCTAGCAAAGGAAAAAAGTCTCCTTCCTAAGAGAAAAGATAAGGAAGACATGCATACAACAAAATAGAAGCTTGGAATAAAGGAAAGTAAAAAATCTTCTAGAACTCAACATTATCTTCTCAAGTCAAATCTTAAAAAGGTGATTTCATTTTATATTGCAACTATCATGAAGTCCTAGAGCAAATATTATCAAAGTAAAAGAGAGCCAACCAACTTTTTCTGTTTTATTTATTTTTGAGAGAAGGGGTGGGGAAAGGGCAAGGGGACAGAGGATTTGAGGCAGGCTCTGCGATGACAGCAGCACAGGGCTCAAACTCACGAGCCCAGAGATCATGACCTGAGCCGAAGCCAGACATTCAACCAACTGAGACACCCAGGTACCCCAAGAGCCAACCAACTTTAAATTATTTGCAGCAATGATAAATTTATACCCCTTCTGCTAAGAAACTGACAAAATTTTAAACTTTTATGTCTTGATGGTTGCCCTTAAGAATTCACTTACATCTGCAAGATGTTATACTGATGTATATAATATGCTTAGGAATAAAGCATACAATCTTAAAGTGTACAGCTCAATGATTTACCACAAAGTGAATAACTTTCTAATTTTTAACTTATAGTCCAAAAACCATGTTCACTTAAACTATACTAAGGTTTTGAATCTTAAAGAAACATGCTTATTTTAGCAACAGTTTTGATTAATCTTAATCTGACCAGGTTTGCATTCACTATTTTTATTTACTTCAAATTCACCTAAAAGCTTTATATTCAAATGAGGCCATCCTAATGTCATGAAGTAGCTTTGTGAATGATAATATAAACCTCATGTACTGTACTGAATTCCTAAAAGGAGAAGAACCTCAGGAAGAATAAAACCACATTTTCTATAGAATTTCAATTATGTTCTCAGTCTACATAATTTTTGGAGATATAATTGACACAGAACGTTATAAAAGTTTCAGGTATACAACATGGTTTGATATTTGTATGTACTGCAAAATAATCACCACAATAAGTCTAGTTAATATCATCACTAGTTATTTTTTTCTCATAAGAACTTTTAAGATATACTTTCTAGTAACTTTCAAATATGCAACACAGTATTACTAACTATGGTTACCATGCTGTACATTACATCCCCAGGACTGATTTATTTTATAACTGGAAATCTGTATCATCTGACATGACTTTTTAAAGGTTTTTCTTTTCCCTCTCAGAGTAAAATTACATGGTTTAAAAGAACTTCAGTGATTAAAAATTACCAATATTTATCACAAAAACCTTTATAAATAATTACCTGTAGAAGTGTTTCACATTTATCCGACTAGATTTAAACAAGATCACCTCTAGTTCTGTGCTTCCTTAGAGACGAATTATAGATTAGATCCAAATGAAACATGCCCCCAGTGTCCAAATGCTTCTGTTATTTTAAATTAGTATATCATGAAGCACTATTATTTTAAATTCATAATTCAAACAAGGATATAATAAAATGAAGAAGTGAGACTCCACTACCACCACAACTGTATAAGAAATTGAGTTTGGGTATAAATTTACTACAAAAATAATTAAATCTGTAATTATACACAGTTTCTGAAATCCTTCACTGCTTCTGATTTAGAAGTGTCCTCACCTGAGTTAACTGCTTACACCTATCCTTCATAGCAGCAGCATCTTCCTTCACAGCAGTAAGTAGCTTGTCTTTTTCTTGAAGCTGATGTACAAGTGCGGTCAATTCTCCTTTACTTGACTACAGTAGAGAAATCGATACAGAATTAGTAATAATTAACATGAGCTAATGAAAATTATGAAAATGAAGTATCTAATATCAAGTGTCCTTGGGCCAATGTAGAGTTCACAATTATATATAAAGTAGAATGACGGCCAAATACTGGTCAGTGAAATATCATTCATGAAAGTCACTATATCATTCTATATTCTGAGGCATTTAATAGGATACATATCAACCAAGAAATAAACTTTTTACAAAGAATTCTAGGACTCCACAGTTTTAACCCTAGAGTCAAGACCACAATCTATCCCTTCTCCTCCTGAAAGATCGAAAGAATATGAAACCAAAACACAAACAACCAAAATGAAACAATCATCTGTAATGTCAAAGCATAACATCAGAAAAGACTCCCAAAAGTAGTGGAGATCAAACACAAGTTCTCGACAACCCTCTCAAAATACACTCATGACTACAGAAGTGCCCTGGTACCTAGTTCTCTGCAATTAACCAGCATATCCTGAAAGGAAAAACCAATAATCCATTTGACATCAGGAACAAAGATAGAATGTAGGAACTTTCTTGGAAAGAGATCTCAAGAAGCAAAAGGAGTGATAATGAAGAAGAAATCATACAAGCTTTATTCAAAGAAAGCAGCTAGTGAGGCAGAACTGGAAGAAATTCTTCATAGCGATACTCTATAATGAAGTCTTTTATCTGGAAGGACAGAAAGGCTAAAAGAACTTATTTTTACATACAGCCTGAGGAAAACAGCACTTAGTATTGGTCCTTCATTATCAATCTCCAGGCACAGAGGAACACCCTCACTAAAAGAGGAGCACTGATTAAAAAGAAAACAGAGTTGGGGCACCTGGGTGACTCAGTTAGTTGAGCATCCTCCAACTCTTGATTTAGGCTCAGGTCATGATCTCACAGTTTTGAGCAGTTTGAGCCCCATGTCTGGTTCTGCACTGGCAGCAAGGAACCTGCTTGGGTTTCCCCCACCCCTCTTTCTCTCTCTCTCTGCCCCTACCCTGCTTGTGCTATCTCTGCCTCTCTCAAAATAATTAAACCTAAAAAAAAAAAAAGTTTTTTGAAGACAAAAGAATCTATGCAAGATGCATGAAAAAGGAAAAAAACAAATAAGTGAAGAAAAATCACCAAAAAAAAGACTATGAAAGAGCAGACAAAAATTGCGATTAAAAAAATATCACTATGATTTTTAAAGATCTTACAGCAGTCATTTCTGGAAAAACAAGAGCAAAGAATAGGGCTAACAAGAAAAGCTCAAAGAAAAGACCACACACAGAATGAGATGACGTATGACCTAGCAAAACCCAAACTGGAAGTGAAAGTACCACTGTCTCAGAAATACAATCCAATTAGAAGCAGAAAACAAGAGAAGACCACCAAAATACAGTAAAAGACAGTCTAGGATGGAGAGAAGTAATTAAAAAAAAAAAAGTAGAAATAAACCAAAAGCTTTTTTCTTAGGATTAAAATATGAAAGACAAAGACAATAGGCAAAGATTTAGTAGATACTAGATACCCATTATTTCAATTATTTTAAGGAATAAATCTCATGACTGAAAAGACATGCTTTATCCCAAGAAATACAATAGAGGATACAGGAGTCAAGGCCAAAACTGTATTAAATTTACCGCTGAACTTAAAAGAACCAGAATCCCTTCATGTTTGTATGGTAGGGTGGACACTGGAAAAGTTCAATGAACATTTGGGTGGATTGCCCAAAAGATATTTTTATTTTGAGAGTAATGTGACAAAAATATATGAAAGGAATGCAAAATTCAGTGTTTAGAGCTCTATCCAGCTGAGTAAAGAATGGTAAAGCAAGCATAAAAAATTCTTAAGGAAAGAAAGTGAAAGCCAGAAATATTATACCTCACCAAATTATCATTCATATATAAGGACAACCCAAAAAAAGCATTATAACATGCCAGAACCTGGGAAATATAGTTTCTATGAGCAGCCCTTCTTGAAGAAATTCCAGGAAAAATAAATTTAGCCAACCAAGAGATGAATATAGAAACCATGGAAAAAGAACGGTTATCAAGCTTTAAACCAATGATTAACCTGCAGAATTACAACTAAAACATGAAAATTATAGTCACAAAGCAAACACTAAATACTGTAAGTATCTGATACACAAATGCTATCCCTAATAAAAGTTGAGAGGGAAAAAGGAGAAAGGGCTGGAAAAAATTTAAGTAAGCAAACCTCCTACTGTTATACAGGAGAGTCAGAAGAGTTAATAATTTAAAGTTGAAAAATCACATAACTGAGGCAAATATATTTAAAGGTCAACACTAAGACTGAGCAACTAAAATAATTAAGTATTTTACTAATACATTAACAGTTAACATTTTTGAGCAATTACTGTATGCTAGGAGCTCTAAGCACCTACTATGTATTATTTCATTTAATATTCAAAACCTGATCATCATTCCCATTTGGGAGAGGGGAAACTGAGGCACTGGGGTTAAGCAACTTACTTAAGGCCAAACAAATCTCAGTGTGGCAGAACTCAGATATGAATCCAGGAAATCTGACTCTAGAAACCACGATATTTTTTTTTGATTTATTTTTTTATTTTTATTTTTTTTTCTTTTTTAAAATGTTTATTTTTTGTGTGTGATAGTACTACTTTTTTTTTTAATATTTTATTGTCAAATTGTTTTCCATACAACACCCAGTGCTCTTCCCCTCAAGTGCCCTCCACCATCACCACCACCT
>NC_043708.1:42498721-42528245 GCF_006229205.1 Suricata suricatta
GTTTGTTGAGATTGGCCTGGATTGCAATATACTTTCCTCTTAGGACTGCCTTGGCTGCATCCCAGAGATTTTGGATTGTTGTATTTTCGTTTTCGTTGGTTTCCATATATTTTTTAATTTCTTCTCTAATTGCCTGGTTAACGCAATCATTCTTTAATAGGGTGGTTTTTAACCTCCACATTTTTGGAAGTTTTCCATATTTTTTCCTGTGGTAGAACCCACGATATTAACCTAATATAAAACACAAGTATCTTCTAGCTTAAACATAAAGACACATGTGCATGTCATCTTATCTCACACAAGCAACCTCTGAAAACTTGTCACTTTTCCAGTTTAACATAGCATACATGATAATATAGTGAGCCTTACCCTTGAGAAATTAAATATTAACTCCATGGATTGTCTGGTTTTTGTTTACAAATTTTAGTCAGTCATAGCAGTGGTTCTACCATCCAAATTACTTATCTTAGAAGGACAGCACCTCTCTCTCTCTCTCTCTCTCTCTCTCTCTCTCTCTCTCTCACACACACACACACACACACACACACACACACACACACACACCCCAACACACACCAGCAAAGATTTTCAGGTTCTCTGAAGTGTGCTACCTTCAGTCACAAAAACACTCCATATATTTTATCCAGAAATCACCTAAGCTTTCCTTCAGAGCAGACCAAAGTAAGGTACGGTGTTAAGTGACACACAACTTTAAAGCCCTATAAAACATCTTACTTACTATAAGCACTTCACTTTCATCAGACACCTGACTAAATAAGTGTATGGATTAGTATGGATATACAAATAATTTCTGAAGCCATTCCCGAACTTTTAAATGGGACTATGCACTTTGGAGTATGAATGATGAGAATGTAAATTGATTCCTCTAGCAAAAGTCTTATTTGGTGAACTTCTAATCACTGATCCCAAATAGGCCCATAATAAACATGCTTATTACCTTCTTTAAAGCATCCTGTATCACACCAGACTTCTCCTTTAGCAAGTCTACAACACAAAGGGCCTCATCTTCAGAAAATACCATAGTCTTCAAGGACAGGAGAAAATCTTTAAATTTCACTTCAGCATTTTCTTAAAAAAAAACACACACAAAAAACAGAGTTGGCATTTAAGAGACACAAGTAATAACTGCAGCAAACGTAAGCATCAAGAATTCTTAACCCAGAAAGTCAATAACCAAGAGAAAATAGATTTACGTTTCAGGTCAGACAACAAAAAATGCTCCTGTCAGAGAGAGAAAAAAGTGTTTATCATCTTTAATATACTATGGAACAATTATATTAACTAAAATTTAATCAAATTGCAGAATACTATAGTACCAATATGCCCTCACTTTCAAAACAAAATCATCCCAAAATCTAGTATGCTAGTATCTATACCAGATACGTTAACAAATATTCTCATTTAACCTTAATACTTATGACATAGAAATCAAATTTTACAGATGAGAAAATAAGCATGAAGATAATTATAAAAAGGAAATATTTTTTTAAAAAGGAAATATGATTTTACAAATATCAAATATATACAAACAATCCTGACATTATAAAAAATCCATGCATCAAACATCCCCTGACTCACTCAATTTCCTCGGGGGCTCTTATATAAGGCACAAGCTTCCTTCCCTTAAAAAGCAACTGACACCCATCAGACCCAAAGAAGCCCAAGGCTTTAATCATTTGGCAACATCATAAGTTTAAAGAGTTAGCTGTGTGCATGGGTGAGATCACGGTATGGAATTCTCTGTCCTTTCCACTCAATTTTGCTGTGAAGCAACCACTGTTCTCAACAACAACAAAACAAAGTCTACTAACAAATAATAATGAAAGGTGGTTGTGAATTAGGATAGAAACCTTACAAAAGACAGTAGCAGGAGAGAAAAAATCATTAGACAGCAAAATAGTTGTGAGATCTTGGGCAAGTCAAATTCAAGGGTCTGATCCACAAAACTCAGGAGCTGTTCTGGAACATTAGCAAGAAACCTTTTATTACAAAGCTTCTTTTATTTTTTTACCATTATTTGTTTCTATGAGAAAACTTACTCAACTTCACCAGAACTTAAAAATGAGTTTCTTCAATACAAATTGTTGCATGCTGCATATTACCTTTGTCAGTTTCAGTCTTCAGTTTTTTAGCCCCCGTTTTTGGGATTCCTTCTACTTGGTCAGGTTTAATTAGATCAATAACATCTCTCTTCTCCAGCACAGGATTTGAATCAGCATTATCCATCAAAGGAATATAAGCAGTTGCATGAATAAGGGGTTCATCAACTAACACTGCAATTGAAGTTCAACAAAATTAGAATTACTCAGGATTTTTACAGCACAGTAATTAAATAACATGTACCACATTTAAGTTTAATGAGAAATGCAGTTATTTTCAAATATCTAACACCAACTCAATTTGGTTTTAAATTCCTATTTTACCATTTAACAAGTCAAAACACGCTTCTAATTAAGCAGGAGCATTTCAATATTATTTTACAGTAAATCATTTAAGTTAACTAAAAGTGTGTAGCGTATCTCCTTTCTAATAGTATCTGAAAATTTCTTATATCCTTTATATTTTAGTTAGTTCTCATTTTCTTCCTGTTTTAACTAAAAATCCATTTGGATTTAATTAGTGCCCAAGGAAAACTACTAATTTTTATTCATGTTTGCACTTTACTGAGTTCTTAGTGCAAATGATAGCTTTTAATGGAGTTCCTTCCACTTTTTAGGTACAGAAATCAGTCATTGCTCCTTGCAGATACCTCATTTCTAAGTTATGCCTGTAATTTCCATGGCACATCTTACTGAACTGGTTAAAATTTGCAGAACATTAAAAGTGAAGGGAGGAAGCCTCCTTACACTTTGTTCCTACTTTTAATGGGAAGAACTTCAAGAGTTTGAACGTTAAAGTCTGATGTCTGCAGGCTAAAGATACAAACTTCCACACACATATGGAAATCTATCTTCCTACCTTTTTAAAAAGGTTTGGGGCATTAATAGTCTTTTATTTAAAATTTATAACAAGGGGCACCTGGATGGCTCCGTGGCTTAAGCAACCAACTTCGGCTCAGGTCATGATCTCATGATTCATGAGTTCGAGCTCGACATCAGGCTCTGTGCTGACAGCTCAGAACCTGGGGCCGGTTTCAGATTCTGTGTGACCCTCTCTCTCTCTCTCTCTCTCTCTGCCCCTCCCTGGCTCATACTCTCTCCCAAAAATAAACAAACATTAAAATTTTTTTCATTTGTCATAAATATTTCATTTTTATCAAATATTTGTGGGTAATATTTTTCTCTACCTAGTTGCTTGATACATCATAATTTTAATGCAAATAATTTCATCCTTTCCCTTTCGAATTTTACTACTTTCTAGCACTAGTTGATACCACAGCCCAATATTATTTGAATATCACCATTTAATCTATATACATTTAATAGAGGTTTTCCCTGAACAACTATGAACATATAAAAATTTCTCCATCACTCTTAATTGGATGCTTCCCACATACACATGCAAACAATGTTTAGGAAATAATTGGGAATACAGGGCAATGCTATAGCTACCCAATGTCCTCAAGCATAATCTTTAAGTGATATTTCAAAGTACAAATGTTTCAGGAATACTTTTCTTCTATAGTTTACATGCTATTTACATTATTTTCAAAACTCAGTTGAGAATATTTAATAAATGCTTTGCCCTTTTTAAATCTCACATAAATTTCTTCATCACAAACATATACCGTGGCCATCTGTCAAAGCACTATGAAACCACAAGACTCAAGAGATCCTGGACTTCTTTTAGCATTAACATTGTTACAGTACACATTAAGCAGGGAATTAAAAAGCATGTGAGTTCTAGGATCCTTGTTCTAAGAGTACTTCTCTAGAATTGGTATTTATAAAATACTTATCTACACATTTCACCATTTTCTGTCTTTTGCCTCCTTGAAGAAACTTTCTTCTTTCCTGATCCACTTTCTTGTTTAGTCTCTTGATGGAGGGGTAATGATTCTTGCTTTTTTGAAGGTGCCATAAGAGTTTCCACCTTTTTATCCGCATCATCTTTATTGAAAATAAATGAAAAGTCATCATAGCAAACAATGAATACACAGATTCAATTACTAGTAAATAATTCCCAGAATGCTTTACCTTCAAATTTTTAAACTCCCTAAGAGCATCATTCTAGCTTTCTTACTGTTACACCTATCTTTAACTTCATCAAGACTTCTAAAATTACTTGTTGCTTCTTTTACATCCCATTTCTCAGCCACTCTTAATCCTACTCAGCCTATGGGCATGCTCAAATTCCTACCATCTTAAAAAATAAAACCCTCCCCACCACTGTAATTCCTAGCCTCCCATACCCATTTCCTCTCGTATTAACAAAAGAATGATCTGTACTTCTTTTTCTACCAGTCATTTCTCAATTGCAACCTTATTTTTGTCAACTCTATTATCCATGAAAGGATTTTACCCAGCAATCTAGTGTCCCAAATGCCATACTCTACCAATATCCTTTATTTCTTCCTTGACTTCTATTAAGCATTTCATACTACTGATCTCTACTTCCTTAAAATTGTCTTCCTAGACTAGTCAAATTCACAGAAACAAAGTAAAATGGTGGTTACCAGGGGCTGGTGGAAGAGGGGAATGGGGAATTACTGTTTGTTTAACAGTACAGAGGTACAGGGGTACAGAGCTTCATCTTCCCCACCAGATAAGATGAAAAGATAACTGGTGGTGACGGCTGCACTGGAATGTAAATGTACTTAATGCCACAGAACTATACACTTAAAAATGGTAAAATGGTAAGTGTTATTATATATTTTACCATAATAAATAAAATTTAAAATTCTCTATCAGCTCCTAAAAACTCTCTATCAGCTCCCATAATTCTTTTCTTACACTTGAAATATTCCTTTGCAGACTCTTGTGAGCTATTCCTACAGAATACCCCATATGCTGGTATTCTTCAGGGTAGTGTCTTTAATTTAAACAATTCCCTTGGATGCTCTTATATACACCCATGACTTGAACTCCTATTTTCCTGCTAAGGCTTCTGAATCTATATTCTAGCCTCATGCCTCTGCATTTACATACCCTATTGCATCCTAAATTGCTCCTTATGAAAGTGGCCCCCCCATAGGACCTGAAACACAACCTGAAAGCATTCTCCTCTCATACACATCCACTCTCTCTCCAATATTCCCTATCTTAGTACTGCCAACCACCTACCAAGCAGGGATCGGCAAACTTTTTCTATAAAGGGCCAAACATTAAATATGTTCGCATGTCCATACAGACTGTCAAAACTATTTGGAGCGCCCGGGTGGCTCAGTCAGTTAAATGTCCGATGCTTGATTTTGGCTCAGGTCATCAACTCACAGTTCGTGGGATCAAGCCCTGCATTGGGCCCCCACACTGCGCATGGAGCCTGCTTGAGATTCTCTCTCTCTCCCTCTCTCTCACCGTTCCTCCCCAACTCTCTCTCAAAACTGACGAATAAATTAAAATTTTAAAAGTATTAAAACTATTCACCTGCTGTTGTATTATGAAAGCCAGCCACAGACATATGTTAATGAGTAAGAATGGCTACATTCAAAAAAAAAACTTTATTTCTAAAATTTTTTTAATGTCTTTTATTTAATTTTTTGGGAGACAGAGAGAGACAGTGTGAGCAGGGGAGGGTCAGAGAGAGAGGGAGACACAGAATCTGAAGCAGGCTCCAGGCTCTGAGCTATCTGTCAGCACAGAGCCTGACGTGGGGCTCAAACCCACAAACCATGAGATCATGACCTGGGCTGAAGCCGGACGCTTAACTGACTGAGCCACCCAGGCACCCCAAAAAACTTTATTTCTAGACAAAGAAGTTTGAGTTTCATATAATTCCCATATTTAACAAAGTATTATTCTTCTTTGGATTTTTTTCAAATCACTGAAAACATAAAAACTATTCTTGGCTCATGGACCATAAAAAATAGAAAGCAAGCAAGATTTGATTCAAAGATTTTAGTATGCCAACCCTAAGAAACTTAAAACTTAGATAATCAGTCTTGATGCTACTTTCTCCTTTATCTACCATACCTCACTCAATAAGATTAGTCATGTTGTTCTTACTTTGTAGACCTCTTTAATCTACTTTTTTTTTTTAAGTAGGCTCCACGTCCAACGTGGGGCTTGAACCCACAACCTTGAGATCAAAAGTCAGATGTTCTACCAACTGAAAGCCAGCCAGCTGCCCCTCTAAACTACTCTCTATTTCTTCTGTCACTACCATAGTTCGGTCTTCCATTTAAACTCTGGAAAACAATAATCTCATAACTACATTACCTACACTAAACACTAACCTCATAAAACTTGTCCTCCTCAAATTCTGCCTAAAACATCTTTCAAAAATAAAATATGACCATGTTAACTGACCTGCTTGAAAATCTTCAACAATGCCTAAATGATAACATCCCAGCTCCTTAACACAGTATACAAAAACCATCATGACCTGGCCCCTACATATCTCTTCATCTTTGTGTCCTACCACTCCCAACCCCATATTTCATGATTCAACAATACACTGTACTCCTATCTCTGTGTCTTTCCAGAGACCCATTAGATGCTTGGTGAAGTGATTCATTCTCGAAGATCTCAGGCACTGCCTCCTCTGTAAAGCTCTTTAACCTTGGTCCCCATAAGTAGTAGTTACTTAGGCTTCTGCATTTCTTCTATACTTCAAACACCTCTCATGCAAGTCACATTTCATTACTGGCTTACATGTCCTTCTCTCCCACTAAAATAGAGGTGCTTACTCGGATTTCTCTAGTACCATGCCTTGATCTTGACTGGCAAACAAATATTTAAACTCCAATATAATTTATTTAACACTCCACAAGTTAAGACAAACAATAGTAAACACAAGTCCTTTCATAAAAACTGTGCAGTTTCATACATCATGACACCATTTCTCATGTGCTTTCCATTCCATCTGTTAACCCCTCTACCTAGAATATCCTATCCCACCCCTCCTAGTCACCCAAAAAACCAGCTAGTACTTAGAGAACCTCTAAGGTTAACTTTAGGCATTACATCCTCTAAGTGATCCACTTAGAAAGCCTCCACTGGTTTAGACATATCAAGATCATTATACTAATCCTTTTACAGTAAGTATTTAAGTTCATGTCTATAGCTTGAAAATGTACTAGTATTATCTCTGCAGCCCTAGTACCCAGTATAATGCCTAGTATAAAATGTTTGCAAAATTAAAGACAAAAACGACATCTAATTTATCTTTTCATCTTTAATCCCATCACACTACTTAGAAAATTGACTTTCTAACTGCTGATATTTACAGGTCCTTACTAGTTCTAGTAAAACAGTGGGTTTTATATATTTCCATTAAGTTTCTTTTCCATTTTTCTAATATAAAGTTTAGTTTTAAATGCTGTTTTATGATCAATAATAATTTTATCAGCATTTAATGTTAATGAAAGCAAACACAGTGAAAATGACAATGTTCTTGGTTTCAGTCTCAGTATTTTTAACATTTGTATACACACCTAACAAAGTATCTAAATTTCAAGCTCTAAGGTCATTAAAACAAATACAATCATTCAATAAAGTTGAATAGATTATAATACCGCTTCCATTTTTAGACTTCTTCTGCCCTGGTTTCTTCTTTGAGGCAGCTGCTTCAGAAGGGGGGGTGGGCTGCTTAGTAACTGGGACAGGTTCTACTTTTTTGCCTGGAATTTTTGCCACCTCACTTTCTTTGGTGACCTGTTCTTCTAGTACAGGCTTATGTTTCCTTTCCTTCTTCTTTCTTTCTCTGACAGTGCCTGACGTTTCAACTGCACTCAGGGGAACAGGCATAACTTGCTCCTCTTCTGCAGTCAAGGCGTCAGATAACGTAAAGTCCCGGGGAACACTCTCGGAGTCAGATTCATGGAGGGTCCCATTCTGGATTTCTTTCTTTTTATTCTTTTTCTTCTCTGCCTTCTTTTTATCTGTTTTGGTAGGAATAAGCTTTTGTTCTCTTTTCTGCTTTGCAAGAACTTCATCATATAATGTTTCTTTCATGAAAAGCCAGAAGAAGAGGAAAATTACTGTAATAACTACTGAAGGAATAAGGACAATAAAATATGTTGATTCATAAAACTCCATGGTGATTTTGTTAGTGTGATCCCATAAAACCTAAATGGGGGGAGGGGGGAGGAAACAAAACCTTGAGTCAGTATCATAAAGATTAAATACAAAACCTCTACTCTTTCAGGTAGCATTTCAGATCTAACTTGATGTACAAATCTAAGCAGATTATAGTTGTTTAAATTACATACTTAATTATTTTTCCATTTACAATGCAAATATACTATGAAATAAAAATGTGTGGTGGCACCTGGGTGGCTCAGTCGGTTAAGCATCCAACTTCTGCTCAGGGCACGATCTCACGGTTCGGGGATTCAAGCCCCGCGTCAGGCTCTGTGCTGACAGCTCAGAGCCTGGAGCCTGCTTCGGATTCTGTGTCTCCCTCTCTCTCTCTCTGCCCCTCTCCTGATCACACTGTCTCTGCCTCTCAAAAATAAATAAATGCTAAAAAAAATTTTTTTAATGTGCGGTAATAATTAGAGTGTAATACATCCTCTATTTTTAAACCATATAAAAAGATCCTCATGGGAGGGAGAAAAAAAAACTCTAGACATCCATTACTTTTTTCCCCACAAATACCAACTTTTGACATTTTATTTGTATTTAGCTTTTTTCCTTTTATTGCATATGTTGACATATATATATATATATATATATATATATATATATATATATATATACACACACATACACACACACACACACACACACACACACACACACACACTATATGTGGAAACAGAAGCATCAACTGTTACCAAAACACTTTTGGGGCCCCTGGGTGGCTCAGTCGGTTAAGCATCTGATTCTTATTTCGGCTCAGGTTATGATCTCACAGTTCATGAATTTGAGCCCTGCACTGGGCTCTGTGCTGTCAGAGTGGAGCCTGCTGGAATTTTCTTTCCCTCTCTCTCTGCCTTTCCTCTGCTTGTGTACTGTCTCAAGAGAAAAAAAAGTACCATACTTTTCATTGCAAAAAAAGAAGAGAGAGAGAGAGAGGTGGTTCATTCCTTCATTTAGAGATTTAAGCCCATTCACCAACTGCTAGTACTATCTATATTCCATCAACTAACAGCCTCATGATATAACAGATATAGAAACATAATACAGTCAACTCTAAATGTTAGGCTGTGTCTTTTGTATTACAATAAATTACAAATTAGACGCTTGATTTTTTTTTCAGGGTACCCCTTACTATAAACTAAATTATACCACAAAAACAAATGTGGCCATCATAATCTTTCCCAAATGCTAAAAAATAAGAGATGCTTTGCCTCATCAACGGAGTATCAGTTCTACTTTTAGATTAACCAACAGCTATAGAAAACAAAGGTATGGTCTGATTACCCAGATCTCCCTTGAACATAGACACTATAATCCCTCATCTGAAGGGTAGTTACAGCTAAAATTAAACCTCAAAGTAAGAATGATTCTGATGTTAGGTTCTAGATATCAATATTCCTATAAATATGTATAAGCCACATAACTATGGCTTGTCTCCTTTTAACTCCTAATACATTTGTGTGGGGAAAGGCAAGGTATATAATGCAGATGAAATTAAACCCATGGACATGTTTATGGTAAAGCTATGTAAATTCTACATTTGTACTTTTAATATAGAAATGAATCTGGGAATCTTAAGTTCTTAAATTATCCATCTGAAGTCTCAAAAACAGGTAATGATTAAAAAAACAAAATTCTACCTAAACAGAAGACTCATTCTGAGAATTACATTAAACCTAAGAAAAGAACGACTTTAAAGTTGAATCAATCTGTGTTTAATGAATGTAAGACTTCACCAGAACAATTTTAATAGGACTCATGAGTTTTCCAAGACAAAATAAAGCTATTTACAGTAGTCTCTGTTAACTGCCAAGACAGACATAGAAATCTTATGTTGATAACCTAACAAACAAGTTTATTTAGTTTAATTCAGTCTTTCAACTTCCTTATATCCCATTTAAAAAGGTGGAGTATACTTTTTTTCAAGGTATACCAGCAAGGACCTAAGTCTGGAAATAGTGAGAAATGGAACCTGAAAACAAAGTTGTTTATTAGGCACACTCATGATATTATATTTATGATTTAAACAGCATCTGTTACCATTTTACACTTCTACAACCCTAGACTTACTTAGACAAGGTTTTAAAAGGTTGAAGGGGAACAGGAATCACGTGCTAACAAAATACTCAAAGAAACTTTATGCGGAACTGTTCTTCCCTATTTCATGAATTCTCTAGGTTTTTGACTGATGAGGCATATTTTACTGTGTCTGTTACTTGTCAACCAGAAATGCTTCCAAGGAGCAGGGACCATGTGTGATCTTTGGTTTTTTGTTTGTTTTAACATTACCGTCCACAGGCTACATGCAGCCTGTCCACGTTAGCTGGGGAGGTAGGGGAGAAAACGAACAAAACAATGAGTTAAAACTTGGGAGTTTTGTTTTGGAAAAGAAAAGCCACAAAGGCATTTATCAGCAGCCACAGATGCAGAAAAAAGGTCAAGTCAAAGTCAGAGAGACCTTGAACAGCAAACTGCAGCCATGTGTAGCCTAGGTCTCAGGACAGCAAAATCTATGATTTAAAGCAAGAAGCAAACGTTCAGGAAAAAGAACCCATGAGTCCACAAGAACTCTAAAACACAGATTCCTCAAATGTTGTGATGATTTTCTAGTTCCCTTTTCCAGGTCTCATAAAAGCCTGGAGGAATTATGATTCCCATCTCTGGATTTTCATAAGATTCCCTTCACACAATTCAATATCCCTTCTCTTGAACTTGCTTTCTGCATCTAGAGAAGCCTAACCAGAACATCAAGACAAATTTAAAGTCAAGAAAATGCTTATAACTCTTTAATCCAATAATCCTGATTTTTTAATCCAAGAAATGTGCAAGGAAAAGCAACACATATAAAAATGTTCACAGCAACATTATACGTAATATGAAAAACTGAGGTGTAAAATATCCAACATCAGAATGGGTTCAATTAGCAAATACCAACACAGTAAAATATTGCTATTAAAACTGTAAAAACAAACCAAAATAGCCTGTAATAAGACTTCTTGTCAATTCAATATAGCTAAATATCAAAAATCATAATTTTACTTGAAGGACCAAAACATTTTATATATAAGTCTATATCAAGATAATTATATAAAGAGGTGTATCAGGACTCCTGGGTGGCTGAATGGGTTAAGTGTCCGACGTATGATTTCAGCTCAGATCATGATCTCATGGTTTGCAAAATGAAGCTCTGCATCAGGTTCTGGGCTGAGTGTGGAACCTGCCTGAGATTCTCTCTCCCTCTCCCACATGCATGCACATTCCTTCCTTCTCTCTCTCTCTAAGAAAAAAGACTTGCACCAGAATCACGGGGTGCAGTCTCATCTGCCTTAGTATTTTAGTTTTACATTTTGTTATTTTTAAGAGATATTCATAAAATTTTTAATTCTTTGCTTAATTCAAAAAATGGCAAAATGAGTATGTACTACAATATCAATAATAAACCATAGTTTCACATTATACACATGGGTAAAAGAGTAATATAAGGAGAGACAAGAGGCTAAAGGGGACTGGGAATGAAATCCAGAAAAATACAGAGAAGAACAAAGGTACCAAGAGATCTTACTTTACGTGGCGCAGGGGAAGACCATGAAAAAATAAAAGGAAAGGGTAGGAAAGTTTGAGACAAAGTTAATTTAGCTGAAGGTGAAAGGAATCAGGCTGCTAAAATTTTCCAGTCCACAATATACAACCCAACATGAGTCTGTTGAGTTGATAGTAACATGCAGACAATTAGCAGCTCAGGTTTTGAGAAGACAGTAAAAGTCACCAACATTAATTTCTCCCATATTCCCTTTGTAATATTAATGAGCGTTTTAACCTAATCATACCTTCACCTTATCAGATTCCAGTCAGAATGTAATTAACAAGCCATGGTGAACAAGTAAAGCAGGAGTGAGATATTCATGGAATCCTAAGAAACACATTCCATACTAGTGGCTTTAATCTTTTACTTGGACATAAATCCTTCCAGAAACTGATAAAAGACTAATCTATTTTCTCAAAACTAAAGTGTACATACTAAGGTGTACATATAACTTCAGAAGGTTTCTGGACTCCCTAAAGGCTATGTATGGATCCCACATTTAAAATCCTATTCTAGAGTAAGAGTTGAGTTTTCATCCCTGCCCTACAGATAAAGAACTTAAAAAGTTAATAGGATGGAGAAACAATATATAAAACTTCTGTTTCATCTGACCACGTATTATAATTCTGTTTCAAGTGAATATGTATTATGAATGCTAATCAAATAATGCTTAAGATTCCATGTACTTGTCTTCTTATAACTTAATTTGTTCATACAAAAATTGAGCTGCATTACTATCTTGTAAACTTCTCAGAAGGCTCAACAAACTTTTAATATCAATAATGTAAAACCTAAAATTTTAAATGATATACAAATAAAATCTAGGAGGAATTATTACAATTTCAACCAAACTGCTTAATCAAAAATGATATACCTGGACATAACTTCATTATCTAAGTGCAGGACCTCTACAGAAGCATTACACATTTAAACATCACACCATTATAGGGGCACCTGGTTGGCTCAGTCAAAAGAACACGTGACTCTTCATCTCAGGGTTGTAAGTTCAAGCCCCACATTGGGTGTAGAGATCACTTAAAAATAAAAAATCTTAGGGGCACCTGCGTGGCTCAAGTCAGTTAAGCGTCTGACTTCGGCTCATCTTGATCTCATGGTTCATGAGTTAGAGCCCTGCCTTGGGCTCTCTGATGTCAGCACAGAGCCCACTTCAGATCCTCTGCACCCCCTCTCTCCGCCCCTGCCACACACACTCTCTCTCAAAAATAAACATTAAAAAATAATAATTGAAAAAATAAAAATTGGGGCATCTGGATGGCTCAATCAGTTAAGTGCCTGACTTTGGCTCAGGTCATGATCTCACGGTTTGTGAAGTCAAGCCCCATGTCAGTCTTTGTGTTGACAGCTTGGAGCCAGGAGCCTGCTTCAGATTCTGTGTCTCCCTCTCTCTGTCCCTCACCTGCTCACGCACTCTCGCTCAAAATTAAATAAAAATTTTAAAAATAAAAATTTTAAATCTTTTTTAAAAATCACACCATTTAAAATAATTAAGATGGTGTAATGCAGCAAAATACAACAACAAAAAACCTAAAAACTACTTATGTTGAGCATATGTTTTGTTATATAGAGAGAGAGATACAGAGAAAGTCAGAATAATTTTTCAGAGTGAGATTACAAATATTTTTAATGTACTGCTAGCTGACCTTTGAACAACACAGGTTTCAACTGTGTAGGTGGTCCACTTATACACAGCAACACGGGTTTCAACTGTGTAGGTGGTCCACTTATACACAGCTTTCTTTCAATACATACGTCAACTTAATGTATCAACAAATGTATTTTCTCTTCCTTATGATATCTTAAGAAACCTATTCTTTGCTTTAGCTTACTTTACTGTAAGAATACAGCATATAATCATATAACACACAAAATATGTTAACTGTTAATAGGAAGGCTCCCAGTCAACAACAGGCTATTAGTAGTTAAGTTTTGGGGTAGTTGATTTAAATGGGAATTTTCAACTACCTCAAACCCCTGCTTATCTGTTGAACTTTTTAAATTTCTTCTACATCAAAACAGAAATTTAAGTAACCATCCTGAATGCACATTACATTCTTAAAAGTTTAAATAAACACAAAGAGGGGCACCTGGGTAGCTCAGTCAATTAACTGTCCAACTCTTGATTTCAGCTTAGGTCATTATCCTGGGGTCGTGGATGGAGCCCCATATCAGGCTCCATGCTCAGCATGGATCCTGCTTAAAATTCTGTTTCTCTCCTTCTGCCCCTCTCCCCCACTCATGTGCAAATCCCCTCAAAATGAATAAATAAACACACACACAAAAATTAAAAAATTGTTTACATGTTATGAGGAGGGAAAACTAAAGCAGTCTGATGAGTACACCACTGAATTTCAAGTAAATGTAAGAGTTCGAATTCTACTTTCTTACTACCATAGCATTTCAGGTACTCTTGCTTTTGCCATCATTTTCTTTAAACTAAAAGGATTTAAAACAAAGGGTATCCCAAAAACTTAATTTTATAAATCCTTCTGTTCTTCAATTGTCAAAGTTTTGTCAACTGGGATGACTCAAAGAACTATTAGGAAAAATAGAACAAAATTCAAAACTAAAATCCAAACAAACCGAAAGTCAATTTTTTTCCCACGGATGTACACGAAACAACATACTAGTAGGCAGGCATGTTTGATAGATAGATAGATAAATGGCAATCAATTGAGGCAAAGCTAGTTTTCAACCCAGGAATACTAAATTTCAAAGAAGTTCTTGTATAAATCAATACTGTCTGGACAACTAAATGAACGTACCTTTAAAACATACACAGGACCCCAGAGTAGCCTTTAGGAGCTTTACTCAAACTACAACATAGTTAAATTTTTATAAGTAGCTGTGAAGTCTGAGGTGAAAACTCTTTATTATTACAGGTTCTTTATAAAAATAGTGCTCAATGAGTTAAAAAAAAAAAAAACTATCTGTAAGCTGATCACACTGAATCTAAATAGTTTGCATTCCAAACATGCCACAATTCATACCATGTTTCCCTTCCTTTAAATCCACAATAGCACCTTACAGTTGTTTTTTAAATGTACAAGTTAATCTTTATAAGAAAAACAGTTTATGGAAAGTACTCGACAGTGATAAAGTCTATTGGTGGACCAGTATAATTTAATCAGATTCCATTCCACAACAGAAGTATCTATAACATTTTCTGAACTAAAATTTAAGAGTAGGCAGGCATTGTGTTGTTATTAATCTTCAAATACAATATGCATGTTATATTCCAGATACATCCTGAGCAAAAGTAAGTATTTTTTAATTTATCTATTTATTTGGGGTGGCAGAGAGGATCCCAGGCAGGCTCGACACTGTTAGTGCAAAGCCCAATGTGGGGCTCAAACTCATTAACTATGAGATTATGACCTGAGCCAAAACCAAGAGTTTTTCACTTAACTGACTGAGCCATCCAGGTGCCCCATAAAAATAAACTTCAAAACCAGTGAATAGCAACATCATAAACCACTAAAATGAAGTTGAGAGTCTTGACTTTCAATCCCAATTCTGCCTTGGCTCCAGGGGTCTTTTCTTACAAAGCTCTTAATGTCCAAATTATCTGCATGATCTTGGAATACCAAGCCAAAAACTTTAAATGGTTCCAAGTTGGTGGTGCCCACAGTGCCTGTGACCAGAAGTAATTACGCATCCTCTCTAATGGAATGCTCCCTCAAGCCAGGTTCCTCCAGATTTCCAAAGACTGTCATCCAGATAAGAGCTCACCATCCAAAATGAAGAACATAAGATAAGCCACCAGAAGCAAGAGGCAACAAAAACAAAGGAATTAGATCCCTTTAAGATGTAAGATGCTGGAATTAATAGATTACAACATACACTCATAGACAAGTAAGAGGGAACTTGGAAAATAAGCAAAGAACTATCAAAAGTAGCTGAGTAGATATAAATCAAATAGAACTTCTACAAATAAAAAATATCAAAATCTTAAATCCAATGGACAGGTTAACATAGATGCAAGGAGGCCAATTAAAACTAGTATTTTAATAGGCCAAAGAGATCTGATGAGAGTGAATTCAGACAAAATCAATGCAGACACCTGAGTGGAACAACTAACAGGGACGGGACAAGGCAACTCTTAGAGCACAAAGTGAGGGAGGAGTCAACACAATTGTTCATTTCTAACTTAGAAGGGCCCATAAATGGAAAAACCACTTGTCAAGATCAAGAATGCAGGAGTAGGTTCACGTTTGGGAGTTTTCAATATGATTTTCAATATAAAGTACAACCAGCCAGAGAAGATCAGCAGCCAATTGAGACAAAATCAGTGGTAAGAAGCTACTACCACCCTACCACAGGTTCTTAAGAAACCAAAAAGTCACTTTTCAAACAAGTCCTATCACATCTCCTCCCTACAATCAAATCTAAAAACGCTGCCTTGTCCTCTGTATGAAATCTACACTTACCCTTTAAAACCCAGCTCAAATCATATCTATGAATATATCTTTACAACTATGGTCTTCTACAATAGGCTATTAGTCATTCATTCTAGAGTAACTTAGCACCAATTACATGTCAGCACTGTTTTCTAGGGTTCTCTGAAATAAAGAACAATAAAAAGAAAAAATAAAAGTAAAAAAAGCAATCTCTGCCCTTTTATGTCCATCATTCTACTAAAGGGATGCCAGCAACTAATATACAGTATAGGAGATAGGAAAATACATGACATATCTGAGCAAGAACAATAAGGACAGTGAAATCCAAGTATAATAAACAAGATAAAAGTAGTAGAAGATTAAGTTAAAGAGACCATGTGAAGGGGGCAGGTGCAGTGAACAAATCATGCAGGCTCTTAAAGGCAACTAGAGGGACCATGTCTTGGACTCTGAGGAATATAGGAAACTGGTAGAGGGTTCTGGGTAGAAAAAGATGTAGGAGAAGCTAAAAGGGAAAACTGTTAACAGACAAGTGAAACAATCTAAGCAAGAGATGTTTAGAGCAAGTTGGTTACAAGGGAAGTAGTAAGAAGTTGTCAAATTCTGTCTATATTTACTGAGTAGAGACCAGATGATTCACTGAAGACTAGAACGTGCGGCATGAGAAAACAAGCAAACACAATGTCAACTCCAGAGATTTTAGACTACGCCCAAAACAACAGAGTTAGTTGCCCTTTACCAAGACGAGAGAAATGTGCAAAGGACATGACTAGGGTTGAAGATCAGGAGATAGGTTTTAGACAGTTGGAGATATCCAGCAGACAGCAAAACAAAAGAGTGTGTGGCAGGGGAGACATGCAGGCTGGAGATACAAATTTAGGAGTATGCGGCAAATTATATACT
Source organism: Suricata suricatta (assembly GCF_006229205.1). Taxonomy (NCBI): domain Eukaryota; kingdom Metazoa; phylum Chordata; class Mammalia; order Carnivora; family Herpestidae; genus Suricata; species Suricata suricatta. Next base: position 42,515,830 of record NC_043708.1, read on the forward strand.
TAAAGCCAATTAAAGGAAATCAGGAGGATGCTACCCTAGTGGCTTAAATGAATAGTGTTAACAAAGGGGAGAGACCAACTTTATCAAATGGTATTGCTAATACAGTACAATGAAAACTAAAACGTGACTATTGGGTTTAGCAACATAGCCTTCACTGGTGATTTTGGCCAAAGCAGTAGACTATGATCAAAATCTGACTAAATGAATTCAAAAGTAAGTACTTCACCAAGTGTGGACAACTCTTTTAGAGGAGATTTTCTATGAAGAGATGAGAGAAATGAAATGGAAGCTGGAAGGATATATGAGCTTGAGAGCTTGAGTTTTAAAAATAGAAGAAATCACAGAGTGTTAATATGCTGATAAAGATGATCCAGTATAAATGGAAAGATTGATGATGCAGGAGAATGAAGGGCAATGTTTTCAAATGGCAAGAAAGAATAGGATTTGGTGTACAATTAGAAAGCCTGGCCTTAGATGGAAGCACAATCTTCTGTGAAAACACAGGGAAGAAAGAGTATATAAGCACAGGCAAGGAGGTATATATGGTACAGAAGCCTGTGAAAATCCTCTTCCTCAATGCTACTATTTTCTTAATGAAATGGGAAACAAAGTTATTAATCCAGAGATAGGGTAAAAACGGTGGTACTGGAGGACACAGAGAACACATTATAGTTATTATATTGTTAAATTTTTATTCCTTATAAATTATGTTGATTCTCCACTTAAATTTAAAAACTTGAATGAAGAATGCAGGATGCTTAACAGTGTTGCGCAAATCGACTTGCTGACTCTAAATGATCTTGTTGCAGAAGTTAAGCACGTATTATCTATAAGCCAGAGCATAAAAACCAAACCTGAGTCTTCATGTGGCTCTACTCTGAGCTCAAATACCAGTCCTACAGCTAGTTCTCTTCCTGAAACCCTAGAGTACATAACTATCCACAGAATTCTGTGACATAAGAGACTAACAATTAAAAGGAGACTGCAATATACTACCATGTGATAAAGATAAAAGAACAGATAATAATAAAACTCCATCTAAAACAGATCCAAAAGGATAAAAATTTAGTTTACATTATTTCAAGTCAGTAGAGGAAAGGCTGGATCATTTACATCAAAAAACATCCAGATTAAAGTTTTAAACATAAGAAAATGTAAAAAGTACTAACAAAAACACAAGAAAATAGAAAGATTTGATTTATTTTGTACAGTTGTATATGGTTAAAAGTTTACAAGTGTATTACACCTGCAATAATTTTTAAAAACTTGTTTCTTCAAATCATTAGAAAAAGAAAAGAGAAAAATCAAACATTACCCATTTCCTAAACAGTCATCAAAATATAAAAACCCATCTAAATTTCCATTCTCTCATCAGTCACTACACCAAAAGTTTAATGGCCCCAGAGCCCACAGTACAACTGTAAATTTATCTTTTAAAATGAGGTGAAAAAAAAACTCAAAGTAACTAACAGATAATCTAGTAAATGAAACACTGAGTTGCCTGACATGGCAACTCCATTTACTAAAACTTGTCTAAAATCAACGTTATAGACTATACTGAAATCTCAAAGCTATGTTGCAATTTCTCCTTTTAACTTGCAACATACAGTTACTTCTATGACTCACACCTTATTCACATACCTCTTAAGTTATTTCAAGCAATCCCCATTCTGAAGTACTGCTACCCAAATCTGAAACGAATCCAACTAATCCCAGAGATGAGTCATAAAATTTAATTTCTCTGATATGTCACAATATATGAAACTTCTATTTTTTTTAGCCAAACTTACTTTTTTTCAATAACACAAGAATGGATAAATCAGATTGAACAGCACTTTCAAGAAATTAAAAAGGATCTGCAGAGGTGGCTCAGTCAGTTGAGTGACCAACTTCAGCTCAGGTCAGATCTCACAGTTCCTGGGTTCGAGCCCTGCATCAGGCTCTGTGCTGACACCTAGCTCAGAGCCTGGAGCATGCTTCAGATTCTGTATCTTCCTCTCTCTGTGACCCTTCCCTGCTCACACTCTGTCTCTCAAAAATAAATAAATATATAAGTAAATAAATAAATAAAACATTTAAAAAAAAAAAAGGATCTGCATTGGTGGTAGCTGCTGAAAGTTAAACCAGCATCTTTCATACTTTTGCTCACCCAGCAAGTCCAAACGAGTCCATTTTTTCAGGAAACAACACTGTTCATTTAAAGACACCTCCACAGGCAATAATCTCATTAAAAGTTTATTCTGTAAGGAAATCTAACTTTTGATAAATTAGACAAATCAGAAGCTTTAATACCAAAAGCACTTTAAATACTCAGTATTTCAAATCAATGCATAGACAAGGACATAAATCATCAAAATTGTTCAAACATTAATATTAGAACATGAAATTCACATCAATAATGTAATTGTAAAATAGTTGTACCATATACAGAAGACTTTCTTCCCCGAACATCTATAATCCTGAACTTACTTTTACTTTTCCACACAATTTTTGGGTTTCTTAGAAAGGGCCATATAATCCAAACAGCCATTCAAAAAGATTGAACCCAGCTAAATGTTCAGTGAGCATACTTGAAAACCTGGGATGAATGAATACTTCCCATAACCTCCTTTTATATCTTCAGAAAGCTGTCAGAACATTTTTCCTAGTTTTGATCCAGAATCTTATCTGCCTGTAACTTCTACCTGTGGTCCTATTTCTGCCTAATTTCACCAAATAGGTCCAATATCTCACTACCAAAAAGTAGTTCTAATAACTAATATCTGGTAGCAAGCAGAAAACTTACTTCAAAATCTGTCATCCCTTAGGAAAGTCTGACTGGAGTGTTAAAGTTGAACATAACAGGCTGATAAAATAACTTTTAAGTGCATCATCTTAGGTCATTCAACAATGGAAGTACTAAAATGATATACTATCCCCAGACTAAAACACATCATTTCACAAACTAAACATGAAATGCAAACGATGAGACGAAAACGTCAAATACTGCTCAAAAACACTCTGACAGAACTACCGAAAAAGCCTCACTTATTAAACAAGAATTTTTAAAACTTGCCCAAGAACAGCCAAATAAACACAGTAGAAATAGACTAAATACATACAAAAAATTTAGTATAAAACAGATGGGCCATTTCAAATAAACATATAAAAAATGTAGATTACTTAATTAGTATGGACACAAATGACAGCCATTTTCAGGGGAAACTAAGTCCCTGCACCTCAGTAATATAAACTTTGGTTTTAAAGGTTAAAAAATTAAACCATGAAAGAACTATAAGACACAAGTTTGTTTCTTTGCATTTTAAAATAATTCTACTCTGTAAAAGGCTTTTCGGGTATCATGTAAAACCTAGTGCCATAAAAGAAAAGACTGGAAAATCTGATTAGAAAATATGATAAAGACTTGTATGGCAAAAGAAAAGTGACTAAATTCCAAAAAATGACCAAGGTCTGATGGCCTTAACTTAGAAATACTCCCTAAAATGTTTAGAAGGTTCTCAAAGGGAAAAAATACTAAGTGTATTTTTAAATAATGCAACCTCAGTCACATTAAAGAAATGCAAATTCACACTTAGGCTGGCAGGGCAGGAAAATGAGTAAATGAGGACTCACAAAGGGGTTATGAGGATCATGACTATGGTGGTTTCACCATGTACACTTGTGGCACAATTTATCATATAGTACACTTTAAATATATGCAGTTTATTGTGTGTCAACTACACCTCGATAAAGCTATCTAAAAGAAGTAAGGCATGGGCCAGGGAGTACGAAAACCAGTACTCTCATTTTGTGTTAGTTTGATTATAACTAGTACAATCTTAGAAATTTGGAAAAATCAAGGTATAAAAATAGTGCATACCCTTTAACAGAGAAAATTCCTTTTCTCATTAAAACTACTATTAGATATCTATATTCTATACATATAATCACACAGGTACAAATATATGCCCGAGTGTTCACTGTTGCAAAACTTGAGAGACTGTTGAATACTGAAAACAAACTGAGGTTTGAAGGAGAAGGGTGAAGGGGGAAAAGAGGTAGTGGTGATGGAGGGGGGCACTTGTGGGGAAGAGCACTGGGTGTTATATGGAAACCAATTTGACAATAAACTATTTAAAAAAAGTGTTCACTGTTAGCAATGTAACTTTGTAAAAACTAAAAATTTTATGCCTGGCACTAGGGAAATGACTAAAGACTGTAACAGCTTCATAACGTCGTCATTAAAAAATATGTATTGTAAATAAATCAAACATACATAAAAAGCAAGTTGTAGAGTGGTACAGAGAGAAAATTCCCTTTTACGTGAGAGTTATGCTCATACATGCTTAGAAAATTCCTAGGAGACGTGAGAAACCATTAACTCAACTTCTGGGTACTTTTCTTGGTAACTTTTCACTTTACATCCTTCAGAATGTTTACATCTTTCCATCATGGACATATCTTAGCTTTATAATTTAAATTGAACTACATTTTTAAATTATGAATTAAATTGTGACTTTTATTTATTGATTTTTAAATGTTTTATTTATTTTTGAAAAAGAGAGAGAGCACCAGGGAGGGGCAAAGAGAGAGGGGGGTGGAGGATCTGAATTGGGCTGACAGCAAAGAGCCCGGTGTGGGGCTCAAACTCACAAACTGTGAAATCATGACCTGAGCCAAAGTCAGATGCTTAACCAACTGAGCCACCTAGGTGCCCTAAATTGTGACTTTTTTTTTTTTAATGTTTATTTATTTTGAGAGAGAGTGTGTGTGATCAGGGGAGGGGAAGAGAGAGAGAGAGAGAGAGAGACAGACAGACAGACAGACAGACAGACAGAATCTGAAGCAGGCTGCAGGCTCTAAGACATCAGCACAGAACCTGATGTGGGGCTTGAACTCATGTGGGACCTATGTCGAAGTCACACACTCAACCAAATGAGCCACCCAGGCACCCCTCTAAATTGTGACTTTAAAAAACTAAATTGAGGAATCCATGCCTAGCAATATGAGTTGAGAACTCTTCCAATTAAATACAACAAAAACTGTTTTACTCCAAAATAGGCAAATTTTCTGGTAATTAAGGGAAATCCTAAGGAAGAGGGTAAATCAAATAGGAAATGAAAGTGTTAATAGCCACTTAAAGCAAAGACACAAGACACTGAACTGTAGTTAGAAAAGGGGAAATGAGACATGTATGAAAACCAAGACTTCCAAGGGATTCTACAGTCAGCAAAGGATAAATTTAGAAGAAGAGAGAAATCTTGTCCCACTTTTCCTACCACTCGAAAGCTAAAAAAAAAAGTTTTCATAAAGATTTTATAACCATGGGCTCTAATATTTGCATCCACAGTCTCTGCCAGTCCAGAATACTCTCACCCCTTCTACCAAAAATTAATTAACACAAAAGTGGTCCCAAGGTCATGAAATCCTCAGGGAAAAATTCCTTCTACCCAATCTAGCCTGCACAGTACAGCATTTTCAGATACACCCCTGCTGAAGGTAAACTTACAAACAGGGATTATACCCCCAAGAATTCCAAATGGAAAAATGTGAGAGACTACTAAAAATTTTTCATTTATTAGATGCATACGAGAAATCACACAAAGAAATAAAAACTCATATAAAAGACCAGAGAGATTAGAAAGAACTGAAGAAACTACAAATTGTGTGTGAGCATTCATACACATAAGCAAAAGCCACAGACTTTTAAAACTGAAGAATTACCAAACAGAAAGATCTGATAAAAACTGAGTTTTAAAAAAACATTCACTTAAGATTTTTACTTCCTTCTTACAACAAGGTTTACTTTACACTACTGAAAGTGTAACATGCCAGATGAATGACTCTTCTACTGACTGCACAGTCTCCTCTCCTACCTATGGTTTATAAACCCAACCCAGTGCTCAACACGTAGTACTGTGAAATAGATGACTAAAAGGAAATCAGCATAAATATGGGAAGAAAAAAAAAAGGTTTACTTCATGACAGAAATAATTTCACAATAAAAATAACTTTGTTATTTATTAGTATTTTTTTACAACATATAAGGTAATCCTTGAGTCCTTCCCTTTGGATTTTCTTTCAAAATAAACTTTCATAAATACAATACACATTAATCCTATCTGTACTCACCAGTACTCTAAAAAACAAAATTAAGGACTTTTTATCACAATATGTACTTCATTATGTTCTTGAAACTCCAAAAGGAATATATAACGGAAAGTTAAAAATCAAATAATCCAGATAAAACTACCATAAACTGGAAATAGGTACAACTTTTGTATTTTAACATTTAAATCTGCAACAGCCAAAAGAACAAGTTGTGTTTTGGGGTTTTTTTTCTATTGAGGCTATTGTTTTGACATCACCCCCAATAAGCAACCTAAACAAAAAAACAGTAAGTTACCTTACTAAGAACAATCTTCAAGAAAAAGTCAAGTCTCTGAAATTTCACCAATTGAGTTTCCATACTCGTAAGTTGTTTATAAATTATCTGGTTAATATAATCAAAACACTGAATACAGTGCACCTTAAAAATCTGTGACTGCAAAGACTCCCTTCCAAACAACAGAAATATGTTTTAAGAGGTTCAAAGAAGATACCAGAAATCTAAAATATAGTCCCACGAAAACAATCCTATTCATAGTAGCACTAGAAACAGTAAAATACTCAAAAATAAATGCAACCAAGGAAGTGAAAGATGTATACTACACTGAAAGCTGTTAAGACAATGAAAGAATTGAAGAAAATACAAATATATGGAAAAATATCATATGTTCATGGAATAGAAGAATATTGTTAAAATGTCCATACTGCCCTAAGCCTTACAGCTATAAATTCGATGCAATTTCTATCAAAATTCTACGGCATGTCTTACAGAGATAAACAATCCTAAATTTCATGTGGAACCACAAAAAACACAGAATAAGCAAAGCAATCCTGAGAAAGAACAATGCGAGCGGCAACACATTTCCTGATTTCAAACTATACTATAAATCTACAGTAATCAAAATAGTATGGCAGAATAAAAACACATATAAATCAATGGGACAGAATCAAAGGCCCAGAAATAAGCTCACATATCTGGCCAATTAATATTTGACAAGGGAGTTAAGAATACAACGGAAAAAAGGTAGTGTCTTCAATAAACAGTGCAGAGGAAATGGGATATTCACATGTAAAAGAACAAACTGAACCCCTATCTTATAACATTCACAAAAATTAATCTGAAATGATTAAAAGGTTTAAATGTAAAACTACTAAAAGAAAACATAAGGACAAAGCTCCTTGACATTGGTGTTGGCAGTGATTTTTGGACATGACACCAAAAGCACAACAAAAGCAAAAATCAACAAAATTATATCAAACTAAAAAGCTTCTGTACAGCAAAAGAAACTACCACCAAAATGAAAAAGTAACCTATAGAATGGGATGAAAATGTAAACTAAATATCAGATCAGGGGTTAAAAATCTAAATTATATAAAGAATTCGTACAATTCAGTAACAAAAAAAATTTTTTAATTTAAAAAATGGGCATGGGACATCTGGGTGGCTCAGTCGGTTAAGCATCCAACTTCAGCTCAGGTCATGATCTCGCGGTCGTGGGTTAGAGCCCCACATCAGGTTCTGTGCTGACAGCTCAGAGCCTGGAGCCTGCTTCAGATTCTGTGTCTCCCGCCATTCCCCCACTCGTGCTCTGTCTCTCTCTGTCTCAAAAATAAACTATATAAAAAAAAATTTTTTTTAATTAAAAAAAAATGGGCAAAAGGGGCACCTAGGTGGTTCAGTCGGTTGCGCGTCAATCCAGCTCGGGTCATGATCTCACAGTCCATGAGTTCAAGCCCTGCTATCAGGCTCCATGCTAACAGCTCAGAGCCTGGCGCCTGCTTTGGAATTTGTGTCTCCCTCTCTCTCTGCCCATCCTCCACTCACGCTCTCTCGCTCTCTCTCTCTCAAAAACAAATAAACACTAAAAAAAATTTTTTTTTAGTTTAATGGGGAAAGGACCTGAATGGACATTTTTCCAAAGAAAATATACAAACGGCCAACAGGCACATGAAAAGGTGCTCAGTATCACTAATCATAAGAAAAATGAAAATCAAAACCACAATGAAGTATCACCCACCTGTCAAAATGGCTATTGACAAAAAAACGAAATAACATGCACTGGCAAGGCTATGCAGACGACACCTGCACCCTGCTGGTGGTTACAAACAGAGAGAGGAAGAAATGGTGAAGGTGGTCAAAGGGTACAAACTTTCCATTATAAGATGAGTAAGTTCTGGGGATCTAATGCACAATATGGGGACTTCAGTTAACGATACTCTATTACATACTTGGAAGTTGCTAATACAGTAAATCTTAAAAGTTCTCACTAAAAGAAAAAAAACATAAAAAATGAGGTGACGGATATGTTTACTAACCTGATTATAATAACCATTTTACAAAATATACATATATCAAATCATTACACAGCACTTTACATAATGTTATATCAATTACATCTTCATAATGCTGGAAAAAAATAAAATACAGCCACAAGAAGAAGCTCCTATCCTGTAGCTATTCTTTTCTGTAAACTGTGCTCAGAAACCATGTTTACACAACCGCCTTAAGAGCCATGTGAAGATACTGCCTTCAAAAGACAGTACACAGATACTATAATCATACATTTATAAAAGACTTGTTTTATTAGAAGATGCCTGAAGAGTTAGGAAGGGAAAAAAAAAAGGTAAAAGCTGTCCTGTACTGAATACAACAGGAAGCAGTCAAACTAAAATTGGTGAATTAACTATGGATTAATCCAGACAAAGTCACTAACTAAAAAATTTAGGTGCACCAAAAGTCATTCACTATAAAAAAATCATTCCAATGCCCCTTTCTCTCTTTTTTAATACAAAGCCTTATTAAATCAGGAAAACCCAATACACATTATAGAATAACTGACTTCGGCAGAACAGCTGATAAAGCAGACAATCTACTCTTAGAGACAAGATAGGTAAATACTGAACATGGCTGAATGGTAATACCAATCAGGGAATACTTAAAAGGTTAAATGATCATATCCCAAAGTTGCCAATTAATGTTTTAAAAAGTATCCGAATCACCTATCAAAGGACTCTGTTCTCTGCCTGAGATTACTAACATTTTAATAAATTTCTTAAGTAAGTCAGTTTATAATGATGTGTTGAACATACAAATATCTCAAAAGAGGAAGGAAAACAAAGGATAAACCAACTAAATAATGTTTCATAAAATAACATTTTTATTTTATCCTTTGCCACCAAACTCTTTCAGTTCCCAAGCTAGACCAGCAGAAATTCCAGGAGCTGGCTTAGACAAAAAGGGATACCATGTTATTTCAGTCTACAGACTCACCTCACATAATAAATTGTTCAGGGGCACTTGGGTAACTTAGCAGGTTAAGCATCTGACTCCTGATTTTGGCTCAGATCATGATCTCACAGTTTATGAGATCAAGCCCTGCATCAGGCTCCTTGCTGACAGCATGGAGCCTGCTTGAGATTCTCTCTCTCTCCCCCTTTTTCTCTGTCCCTCCCCTGACCATGCATTCTCTCTCAAAAGAAATAAACTTTATTTAAAAAATAAAATAAATTATTCAGTTAACTGGTTTTCATGAAAATGGCTCTTTAAAAGTACACTTTTCTAACAATGGCTTTTTTTCTTTTTTGGACATTAGGGACTATTCACCTAAACCCACACTAAATATTCTGCAATGAAATTTCAACATTATGATTTCAGCTAAAGACATGCTCAACAATTTATTCAATGTAATGGATTCCAATTATATCACACATATCAATGAATTACACACAAGTGGATGAACCCAGCACATTTTCCTTTGTATCCTTATGCCAGTCAAGAGGACTGCAGAGCTAGCATCTCCAACTCTTCAGTTGCTTCTGCCTGGCTTCTATTTCTACACTGTTTAAAGGATTTGTGTTTGGCCTTTATTCCCCTAATGGTGCTTTTCTGAGCCATAATTTGACTTTCAAGTGCAGATAAAATTTTTTAAAATATTTATTCATTTTTTGATAGGGAGAGTACAAGTGGGGGAGGGGCAGTGAGAGAGGGAGTCACAGAATCCAAGCAGGCTTCAGGCTCTGAGCTGTCAGCACAAAGACAGATGTGGGGCTTGACTCATGAACTGTGAGATCATGACCTGAGCCGAAGTCATACACTTAACTGACTGAGCCACCCAGGTGCTGCTCAAGTGCAGATAAAATGCAAAATAACCCTGGGCTCCAAAAAGGCTGAAATTAGTGAAGAAAACAGTACAAAAAGAATAGACTTTCCAAAGAGTAACACCCCACCAACCACCACAACCATCAAGTGTTCTTTTCCCACCTTTGAAGTATGATATACCTTCATTTTATCTATTACATTTTACATTCAAAGTATTTATTTTCAAATTGTTTCTATTTACATTAACTCATCTTCATTGCTAGATTAATATTTTCTTACATGTGAATTTGGTCAGTTGAGATGGAACACAACATAACTTACCATTAAAATTGATGGAATATGTTTTCATATAATGGCTTTTCACTTAACAGCAGGGTATTCGAGTCACTAAACAAAAGATAGGTACATTTGATTCTGAGTTCAACAAGAGTTTAGAGAGCAAGGGACACCAGTTCTATCTCAAAAAGAAAAAAAATTACTCAGCCTCAGCTATTTATACACCAAAACAGACTAAAGAAACATAGGATGAGTGAGATCACTAGTAGGAACAAGAATCACATTTCAAGGCTTACAGATTTTAACTGACTGTAATCCTAACAAATTAGTGTGATACTAAAATCAAATTTATTCTAAAGAGTTGAATAATAACAAGATTTAAAGAAGGCAAAGTTGAGCAAAGGAAAGAACAGATCACAGAACTAGAGCAGTCAGGATACTGTGAGCAGAGCTTCAAAAACAAATCAGGAGGGGCACCTGGGTGGCTCAGTCAGTGAAGTGTCTGACTCTCGGTTTCAGCTCAAGTCATGATCTCATGGTTCATGAGTTCAAGCTTCTCCTGGGGCTCCAGGCTGACAGAGTGGAGTGTACCTGGGATTCTTTCTCTCCTTTTTTCTCTGCACCTCCCCCATGCGCACATGTGCACATTCTCTCTCAAGATAAACTTTTTTTAAAAATTAGAAATAGATAAAAATGAAGATGAAGACTTCCAATAAGCATGATTTTATTCCAAACACTTAACACGACAGATAAAACATAAAAGGGGATTACCAAAGATATGGCTGAACTCAAAACTAAGATAACATCTCCCTGAGTCAGAAACAGTAAAAATCCAAAACAGTAACCAATACCTAAAATGCAGTATATGAAACAAAGAATGCAGAAGATGACTGGATCCTCACTCTAGAGTAGGCAAAAGGTCAGAAATTCAGCTCCTAAAGGTAACAGCAACAGAACAGAACCAGATTCACTATCTGACATCCAAGGACAGAGATGAGAATAGGATTTGCACAGGTTGCAGGGACAGGCAGAAGGAGGAGAAAGTGGGAAGGAGGGGAGAAAAAGAGAAAGGAGATGTATGAAAAATAATCAGGCTATAAACGTTATTATTACCTAAAGTTACAGCTTTACAGAAACCCTGAACATGAAAATAGGGCAAAACATCCAGTCTCACAGCAAATTTTAAATTAACAACACCTTACTATTAAATATCAAGCCAGTATTCACATCTCTCCCACTGCTTTGTAAGTATCTTTTCAGTTATTCTGTGTTGATTGATGGATTTCTTGTCCTTCTCATCATCCTTGTTTCTCTTTTATTATTCACTTTCTTACACTTCTTAGAATTTGGGGTTGGAAAAACCATGTAGCTAGTTCTGTAGAGAGTCCCAGTATAAATGTTGTTGATGGCATCTTCATAGTATTTAACAAGTGTTTTGTCCTTTTTATTTCCTATAAATTGGTAAATTTAAAGGGTATATCAAATTCAGGATCATGACTTGAGTGTAAGACTATGGCACAGACAGCATGGCATATTTCCAAAAGTATATATCTAATGTCCAGATATCTCCCCCTTTACAGTGATATTAGCAACTGGTTATCTTTGCCTAGACATTACTCATTAGGAGATGCAAAATGGTGGTATTCTAAGTCTATCACTCTTTCCTGATTAGGTAGAATACATCTATAGAAATTCTTCCCCTGACCTGAGAAACAATTCATTTGTAGGATAAATGCTTCTCATTTACCAGTTGTCAAAACAATAAGCTGGTCCAACAGCAATTAATTAAAGGTTTAAAAAAAATGTTTTACAAATAATCCAGTGAAGAAATGGGCAGAAGATATGAACAGACACTTCTCCAAAGAGGACATCCAGATGGCCTACAGACACATAAAACGATGCTCAACATCACTCATCATCAGGGAAACACAAATCAAAACCACACTGAGATAAC
>NC_043708.1:42528345-42541529 GCF_006229205.1 Suricata suricatta
AGACAGGTGGTGGTGATGGTGGAGGGCACTTGAGGGGAAGAGCACTGGGTGTTGTATGGAAAACAATTTGACAATAAAATATTATGGAAAAAAATAATAAAATTAAAAAAAATGTTTTAGTATGAACTCACAGATTAAACCTATTTGATTTGTTTCAATTCATTAATTATCTTTTTTTTAATTTTTTTTAAACTTATTTTTGAGAGACAGAGACAGCGTGAGCAGGGGACGGTCAGAGAGAGGGGTAGACACAGAATCTGAAGCAGGCTCCAGGCTCTGAGCTGTCAGCACAGAGCCCGACACGAGGCTTGAACCCACAAACCATGAGATCATGACCTGAGCCAAAGTCAGACACTTAACCAACTGAGCCACCCAGGCGCCCCCATTAGTTATTATCTTTATTGATGTTCAAATTCTCCATTTTTTGGCCAATGGGATCCTATTCAGGATGGCTCCTAGGTTGTTTCAACATTACCCTCATACTTTCTGGCTCTATTGCTTCAGGTATGTTCTAGTCTGTGACAATTAGACTCTAGAGTGGTCTTCATGGTCTCTGCCACTTGGGTGCTCTCACCCTTGTGCAATCTTCTCTTAGTAACGGTGAGTGAGATCTGTGACTTGCTTCTTATCAATAAAGTATGGCAAAGGTGACAGATATAAGTTGATTACATATATACATGATTATGTTACCTAAGACTATAACCCATGTTACCAGGACATGCTTCCTCTCCCTTAATGGCTTTGAAGAAGCAAGCTGCCATGTAGTAAGCTGCCTATGGAGAGGGCCATGTGGCAAGGAGCTAAGAACAGCCTCCTGGACAATAACCAGCAAGAAACTGAGGCTTTTGCTTATGCAGCCTTAAAAGTACTGAATGCTACCAATAGTTACATGAACCCATCTGGAAGTATAGCTTTCCCCAGCTAAACCTCAGATAAGACCCCAGCCCTGGTCAGTATCATAATAGCAACTCTGTGAAACACTATAAACCCAGTTAAGCAGAAGACCCAGTTAAACAAACTCCCACCCACAGAATCCATGGTATAATAAATGTGTACTGTTTTAAGTATCCAACCCTGTATCATACTGTAACAGAAATTAATCCTTAAGTTGTAAATTTGTCTCATACATTTCCTGCGTAGACTGAGAAAATGTCCATTCTGATAACTAGTTTACTTTTATTGTGAAAGGCATTTAAAGACCACAATATAACGCACCAGGAGTGCTTTCTGTTACTAAGTCGGTCATTATTTCTAGGTCTTCTTAATCAAGAGTCAGAAGATGCATATATTTTTAATAAGCTAAATTATTGCATGAGGGCATAGAGAACATTTCACTAAAATTTAGTACCATGGGGTTTTTACGTCATTTCACTGACCTTAACACTACATTTGTTTTCAACAATGGTAAAACTCTCAGTTTTCAACACCACCAATGTAATCACTCATTTCATTTAGCCCACACTGCACACACTACACAGTATGGAAATATTACCAGCAAAATTAGGATTATAGTAATTCAAGACTTATTCTTTTTTGTCATCCTTCCTCCACTCTCTTCCCAGGGTATATTCCAATCAGGATACACACCCAACTTACCAGGTTTTAAAGTCACATGGCACAGTTCACTCTGGTGTCCACCAAGTGAATACAAGTAAGATTTAGTGGTTTCATTTTACTTCTTATTTTTAGGGATTCTTAAATTTTCATTTAACAATTATGTAAAATATTTTAATGGCTCCAAAGTCAAGTCTTGAGAAAAATTAATTCAAAGCACAAATTATACCCTTGTGCTTTTCTACACTATAGGTGTCTCCCTCATAAGTAACCATCATTTTTTAGATTTCATTCTCTTCTATTTCTTAATGTTTATTCATTTTGAGAGAGAGAAAGAGCGAGAGCGAGCGCACATAAGCACAGGGCAGGGGCAGAGAGAGAGAATGCCAAGCACAGAGCCCAACACAGGGCTTGATCCTACGAATCGGGAAATCATGACCTGAGCTGAAATCAAGAAGTGGATGCTTAACCAAATGAGCCACCTAGGCTCCCTTCTCTTCTACTTTTAATAAGAGCCATACATACACACACACACACACACACACATATTTGTGTGCACATATAGATACATATTTGCATACATATATACACAAATGTATATACACACATATTTATAAGCACACACACATATACATATATAAAATCATCTCCTCCTTTCTCAGTACAGGACTGCATATTATAAACACTTCTATCCACTTTGCTTTTTTGTTTGTTTTAAACTGTTTCAGAACAGACCTACTTTGTGACTAGAGGCAGAGTGAGCCAGGTAGAAACCACTGAAAATAAATAATGTGGAAGGAGAGGTAACAAGGGGTTAGCACTGATGGAAAAAAATATTATTTTAAATCTCCACCCAAAATAAGCCAGACAAACCAAAACCCCAAACCACAGGAAGAAATTTAATGATGAGGGAGGGGGGAAAAAAAATCAATAGAAAAACATAAATTAACACCAAATGGTATTAGTTTTATGAAAGTCTTTATAAAGATTTTTAAATTTCAACATGTTAAAGATGTCAGAGAGGTAAAGAGACTCATTTTTGTTTGTTTTTTTAATATTTTCTAACAATTTTTTAATGTTCTATTATTTATTTTTGAGAGAGAGAGGCAGAGCATGAGTAGGGAAGGAACTGAAAGAGGAGGAGACACAGAACCTGAAGCAGCTCCAGGCTCTGAGCTGTCAGCACAGAGCCCGACGCAGGTCTCTAACTCACAGATTGCCAGATCATGATTTGAGCTGAAGTCGGATGCTTAACCAACTGAGCCACCCAGGCGCCCCAAGACTTTTTTTTTAAGTAGCAAAAAGGTTATAAAACAAAGAGAGAGAACTGAAATAGACAGGTGTATATGAAAAAGCAAACTCCAAATATAAGAAATGAAAACTAGAGATACTGGCAAATAGACTCAACAGACAAAATGAAGTCCAGACTGAACAGAGTAGGATTGGTAAACTGCTATAGAGTACTGAATTCACGTAGTATAAGGCACAGAAAAATAAAGAGAAAAAAAAACTTAAAAGAGCAATTAAGATACTAAGACCGCACGTAGGTCTTTCAAAAGAGATGTGAAATAACAGAAGCCATATTGAAGAGCTGAGAATTTTCCAAAATTGAAGATCAGATTCCTCAGATTATATGTATATACACTGTCAGTACTAGTTGGATATATAGACGCTTGTCCTCACTTACAGTGCACTGTGGTGAAATTGTGAAATACCAAGCACAATGAGCTGCTATTTAAGGACATAATTAACCAGACTGCTTCACAACAAGTATCCACAACAACTTAAGAAACCCAGATGCAAACCCTGGCATCACTGCTGAAGTCGGATGCTTAACCAACTGCAATGGTTAAATGCAGTTTAACCATTGCAAATCTCTTATAATGTCACATGGAGAGAGTGGAGACTTCAAAGTTATCCATACTTTAAACTCTATCCATATTTCAACATTCTTACAACTCTAAAAGCAAGGTGTGGACAATGCATAAAACTAGTAATTCAAAGCCATTTTAAAGCATCTACTAAATTCACACATTCTAGCTCTTAAAAAAATAAACTGAAATGCTAAGCAGTAAAATTTTACAGAAAATAGTAGCATAAAAGAGAAGAAACACAAATCAATTCCAGGCAAAGAATTTTGAAACACAACATAAAACTTTATAAGAGGATAAGTAAGAATATCTTTACAACCCTGAGGTACAGAAGGCTAAACAAGACACAAAGTATAAATCATAAAATGAAAATACTAATAAAATCAACCAAATTAAAAATTTTAGCTTTTATTAACAAAGACACTATGTAACAAAGAAGATAAGCCACAAAGTGGAAGAAGACATTTGTGATACTAATCAGCAAAGAAAATTCAGATCATACAAAGAACTATCAAAAAGAAAAACCACCCAACAGAAAAATAAACAGCTGTTCCAGAGACAAGGAAACAAAAATGGCCAGCAAACATTTGAAAAAATGTTTCTTCTCAGTAAGCAGAAATGCAAAACCTACCAGGTATCATTAGGCTATCCTACGTTAATATTTGCCAATTTCACATATAGGCAAGAATGTGGAGCCATCACATGTACATGTTAGTGAGGGGAAGAAACTCGTACACGTGTCCTGGGAGACATTTTGGCACTACCTAATAAAACTGAAAACACACCCCTCCTACAATTCAGCAATTCCACTCCTAGCTAAACAGAAAGTCCAAAACAATTTGCTCAAAGTGCAAATCTCAACTCATTAGTGAGTAGCAAAAATTAACTTAATGGGTCTTAATTATCATTCTTATTTTTAATGAAATGGACTAGCATCACATAGATGTGGGATTTTTCCAACAAACTTTCTTGTTCTATATGTGGCACATCTGATAATGTACTGAGTTCCATAATGTAAAATTTATTTCTTACTATTAGTAACAAAAACATTTTTAAAAACACTATCCTGGAGACATTTAAGCATGCAAGAATACCAATACACCTACACAAGGTGTTCACAGCAGCATTTTTTATAATAGCAAAAGGAAAGTGGAAACAACCCAAATCCCCATCAATAGGTAATAAAGGGAAAAATATTCATATAATGAAATTCCATGCAGCAGTGAAAGTGAATGAATTAGAGCTATATACAAGATGGTAGAAGAATATCAGCACCATAAAGCTGAGGGTAAAAAGGAAGTTGCAAATGAACTCATATAGAAGGATCTCTTTTATATAGAGTGCAAAAACAAAGCAGAAAATAAATATTTTAGGGTTATAAATAGATGTTGTAAAACCACATTTTTAAAAAAGCACAAAAACATGGAGGAGGGCACATGTTGGGATGAGCACTGGTGTTGTATGGAAACCAGTATGACAATAAATTATATTTTTTAAAAAACGCGCACACACACACAAAAGGAAATATAACATAATGGTTATTTCTGGGGGGCAGGGAAGAGTAGCACAAAAAGAAATAAAAAGTTAGGATAATGTTCTTGAACTGGGTATTAGATATAAGGCTGTTCACTATATCCTTAATCTTTGTTATATATTTTATATTCTTTTTATGGGCTTAATTTTTAACAAAAAAATTTTAAATGGAGTGAAAATTACACAGATATATTTGGTGCAAAGGTATTTCTTTTATATTTCATCTTTAAATTGTACAAACAGGGGCGCCTGGGTGGCTCAGGTCATGATCTCACAGTTTGTGGGTTCAAGCTCTGCGTCAGGCTCTGTGCTGACAGCTACTCAGAGCCTGGAACCTGCTTCAAATTTTGTAGCTCCCTCTCTTTCTGACCCTCCCCTGCTCGCACTGTCTCTGTCTCTCAAAAATAAAAAACATAAAAAAAAATAAATTGTACAAACATATTCTACATGCTTTTGTACACCTGAATCATTCAATATTTAACTTTCAACAAAATTAAAAAATGACAAGTAGAAAGCAGTAAATATAAATTAAAATCTCTCCCCCTCTTTCTGTCTCAATGTCTGTCTGTCTGTCTGTCTCTCTCTCTCTCCAACTTCAGCTATGGTCTTGATCTACAGTTCATGAGCATCGGGCTCACTGCTGTCAGCACAGAGCTTGCTTCAGATCCTCTGTCCTCCTCTCTGTCTGTCCCTCCCCTGCCTGTCTCTCAAAATAAAGAAACTTAAAAAAAAAAATCCTGTCTCTCTCCCATTGCCCTTCTCCTGGGCTCACTCTCTCTAAAATTAAAAAAAAATTTTTTTAATTGATATGCTATTTTAAATGCTGCTGGGATGTTGCTTAAATAAAACTCCAAGAATATGGAATGTAATTACTCACCTATTTATATCAGATAAATAATGCTAGACAAGCAGAAAAGAATTCAGCCTTGCTCATTTCAGTTATTTTATATTTATAAAGTATTTCTTTTCTCCCCTACCCCTATCAGACAAGGTAAATGCATGGGTTATATTTTGCATAGAATTCCAAGGCTAATCTGAAATGTATGTTTTACTTGAAAACTGCTCCAAAAATTTCAAGCTCAGAAACACTTCATTCAAGTTAAAGCTAAATGCAATTTTTTGGACACTCTCCCACCCCCAACCACCAAAAGAGCAAAAGGACTGTCACTTTTATAAAGGATCCAATTTTAACTTAAAATTATAGTTAACATCTAGGTCAAACTGGAAGGGATTTAAGAAATTACTCCCATTCATTAGCAACAGGGTATCAGCCACAAGGATTATACACCAGAGAATGTGAAACTGTACCCAGATAGGAAGAGTACCAAGTGATATGACTAGCTTGAGAAACGCACCTTACAGAATTCATAACCTTCAGCCAACCTAAGACATCCAGGTTATGAAAACTATAAAAGAATTATGGAGTACATTTCAAATAAATCTGACTTCCCAATAAACTAAGTACAGGTCAGAAGCAACATAAATGAATTCAACCTGTGTATGGATATTAAAAATTTAAGAAAAACATTTTAAATGTTCAGCAACAGCATTCAGAACACTAGGGAGCTTTCAATGTACAGCTTAGCTTGTTCAAATTTATTTCAAAGACAACTAGATCTAAACACAAGCAATCACTAAATTATGTATGCACACATTTTACTCTGAACACTTACATTACTGATCAAAAGGTTAACTTGTACTATGCACAAAAATATTTTTGCTGGAATTTGTGATTTAAATCATTTTCCATTCTGCTTACAAGAGTGAACAGGAAACCTTTATCTTGGAGTCTCACTTTACATAGCATTCCAGGCAAATCAATTAGCCATGCTAGAAGAGAAGAATGATGGCACAAATGACAAGCAGAAGGTTCAATGAGTTCCAATCATTTTCAATCAAGCAATTCATTCATTCATCAACTTGAACACCACCCACAAGAACTATAGTTCAGTGGTAAATAAGACAAAGTTCCCACTACAGAGTGGGCAGTTAAGGCAGTAACTCATAACACACATTCACAGAAAGGAGCCTGAAAACATTTCTTGGAATTTAGAAAGAGCATAATCTACCTACTGTTTTCTACATAAAACATTTTATATAGCATTTGATTTTAAGTTGCTTTTACTATTTTCCCCACTTGAAAAATTTCAAGTCCTCAAATTTAAGTCACTAATATTAAGAGTCAAGCCTCTAACTCTGGAAGAAAATAAACCTGTATAACATTAATGTAGCTTTCTAGTACCTAACAGATAATTGCACATAGTGCCTATTATTCACTCATTCATTTACAGTAATCTCTACACCTCACAAGGAGCTTGAACTCATGGCCCCCAGATCAAGAGGAACACACTCCACCCACTGAGCCAGCCAAAGACCCCATTATTATTATTATTATCATCATCATCATCATCATCATCATCAAGCATTCTTTCAAAACAGCTCAATGAATCAGGATGAGCTATAGATCAGAATACCTCAATTCACATTCAGGTTCCTCCTCTTACTTGCTCTTTGAACAAATTATTTAACCCATCTCCCTAGTTTCCACCAAACAGTACCTATCCCATAAAACTCTTTGAGAGGATTAAATATGGCACCGTACATAGTGTTCAGATAGACTAACAGCAAATAAGCACTCTAATATTAGCCATCAATTATGAAGCAACGAGTAAGATAATACAAGCATGGCAAATGAACGTTAGGCAGTTAACCTCACACATACATTAAGTGGTAAACTTACAGCAAAGCCAAACCTAAGCTCTTAAGTCTCCCTAGCACACATGCTTCTTCCACTATACCACACATTACAGAATTCAACTACTGTGGGGGTAAAAAAAAAAAAAACAAAAAAAAAAAAAGACAAAACTTGCATAAAATCTTGGAGTTAGTAGAGTCTAAGACCTGTAGGTCTCCTAAATACTGACCTCCAGCTTACTACAGCAGACAACACTGTTTCCCTGGCAACTGAAATGACTCATGCAAAAATAATTGTCCCACATTTTCCAGTGAACATGTAGCATAACATCAAGTCTCATGAAAGACAATTATTGAAAATCATGTAAGCTCTGATAACCAATCATAAATGTTATTAACAGTCATGGCATCTGTGTGGCTCAGTGTTAAGCATTCCATTTCGGTTCAGGTCATGATCTTATGGGTTCCTGAGTCGGAGCCCTGCATGGGGCTCTCTGCTGTCAGCCCAGAGCCCGCTTCAGATTCTCTGTGTCCCTCTTTGGCCCCTCCCCCACTAGCACGTGCATTTGCACACTTTCTCAAACATTAAAAAATAAATATATGTTACAGTCAAAATAAAGAAATATCAACATAGGACAATTTCCTCTAGTAATGGGAGGCAGTTAGGATCCAATGGCCCCTATGAAACTTACATAATATGAAAACTATCTTAAAGGACCTTTCTCCCCTTGGTAAAAATACATAGGCTGGTGTCTACACAGAAAGCTAAATGTTTCTGGCTAGCAGTCTACTCTCCTATATACTCACTTATTTCTATAACCCATTAAATAGGAGAATAAAAACAAAAACTGTTATTTCTATAAAACTAAGTTTCATCCTTTGGAAGGCCTTGATGAATGAGTGGAAAATCTAGAACGATTTTTTACTTGGAAAGTTTCCCACTGCCTACATATTCATTCCATTTTAAAGAAACCAATACTAGAAATCATAGGCAACGCTTTTAGGGTCTGGTTTATAGAAAAAAAGATTAGTAACCCCTACTCAAAGACAAGAGACTAATTCAAATAAAAAGACAGACAATAAGTAAAAGTTTTAAGTTAAATTAACACTCAAGTTACCTAATCAATGGTCCTAATTACACAGAGAACGTAGATCCAAAAGAGCTCCACAACATTCTTAACACCACTCCCTCTAACCAGGGGTTCCCAAAGGCCTCCTGCCACTTTTCTTCTGTTCTCTGCTTCTAGGAAAGGAGCAAACTGAAAACTCCATGTGTCCAAGAATGAGGTATCAATCACAGTGAGAAACTACAGAATAACGATTTAATTCACTTACATTGAACAGATATTTAATAAATCTTCATTGAACACCTGACCGAAACCCTTAAGGTCCATCAATAAAACAGACAAGAAGCCGCGCCTTCACAGAGGTTATAGCGTGTGTCAGTGACGGAGAAGAGACAATAAACACAATCAACAAGGAAATTATATAGTGTGTTGGAAGGTGGCAAGTGCCACGGAGAAAACAGAGCAGGATACCGGGATCATAAGTAGAGGAGTACAGCTTTATATAAAACAGTAAGATAGACCTTTTGAAAAACATTTGAAGAACAAAGATTTGAAGACTACAGAATTGGCCATGTTGGTTTCTTAGGGAAAACATGATCCAAAGAGGGACAACAGCCAATTTTAAGGCTTTTACTCTGCCTATGAGAAGCCATTGCAGGGTTTTGAGGAAAGAAGTGATACAACCTGGTCGCTAAGTTGAAAAATACCAAAGGCAGCTAGGAAAGAAGCAGGAAGGCCAATTAGGAGGCTAACTGCAGAAATCTAGGCTAGAGATAAGATGACCGGGACCATTCCCACAAGCAATACAGGTGTAAGAAGTGATTTGATTCTAGATATATTTTCAAGACAAGATAGAGCAAAGAATGCTAAGTGTGAAAGAGATAAGTCAGGAATGACTCCAACTTCTTTTGTGTGTGAATGCTGGATGAAGCTACCATCAAATGAGATGGACTACACTGCACCTGAGGCAGGTTTAAAGGGGAAAATGGAAGTTCAGTTTGAACTATTTCACCTACAAGCAGAAATGCAGAACAGGTTGTCTGGAGTGCAGAAGGAGAGCCTGGGCTGGAGATATAAATATGGAAGCCATCAGCATATAGGTATTTAAAGCCATGACATTGGATGAGATCACCAGGGAAATATAAAAAGAAAAGTGAACCAAGGACTGAGCACTTCAACTTCAAGAGTAGAGAATGAATCATAAGGCAGAAAGAGCAAAGCAATTAGTGAGGAAAGAAACCCAAAAAGCACTGTCCCTGAAGGAGGGAAGTATAAACAAATTAAGTTCCACTTTGTGTACAAATCACTTTGCTAAAACCAAATTTAAGTTAAAAGTTCTTAATCAGACTGTAATAGTTTTAAGGTGATATGTAAAATAAACCATAACTTTTACAAAAGGAGTGGAACGTTTTTTAAATTCCTAGAAATACTAGATTTCCTATTGCAGTCTCTATTAAAATTAGTCTTTGCACTAAAATTACATTTTGTCTCTTTTATCTTAACATAAAAGTCTATACTATTAGAAGAAAAAAAAGCCTAAATAGTCTGTACTGCCATCTCTCTCAAAGACCAAAAGTTCACTTAAACAGTAAGTTGACAGCCTGGCATACAAATAAATATAAATTGTCATTACTTTTCTTTTTCTAGAGCTTAGATACCACAGGTTGAGTTAATCAAATTCCTTACTTCATAGTTCTTAAGATTTTTTTCCTGTTTAATTTTAATTTTGCTTATAGAAAAAATAGCATGTACTCCTATGTAAATCAATGTTTTCCCTGTGATTTGCACATAAACTACACTTTTAGGATGAGAACATCCAAAGTCATGTTCACAAAAACTGAAAGAGAAAACAATGAAACTCAACTCAATAACAGTGACTGATATCATTTCTAGAGAACCAGTTACTTGCTTCTAGCCTCTTAGTCTGGATTTACCTGCAAAATAACTGAAAACCAAAAGAGTACACAAAACAAGCAGTTATAAGACGTTATCCTCAAATATTTGATGCTCCTACAAACATGGTCTCTCCACATTTATTACATATTAGAAGTCAGATTCCTAAAAAATCCAAAACCTACCTGAACACACTAAATTTACTAACAAATGAAATTTTTACAAAGTATTATGAGATCTTTTAGAACAAAATTTTGCTACACAAAAATTGTAATATTCAACTAAAAAATGTATCTTCCATATGTTTTCAAGTAAAATTCAACTGTTATTTCAGTAACAGTAACAATCTTAGCTTGAGTCTTGTAGAAGCTTCAAAAAAGCCTTCACTTCTTAGGCACTATAAAAAAGCCATATTGATGGGGCGCCTGGGTGGCTCAGTCGGTTGAGCATCTGTCAACCTGTCCACTTTGGCTCAGGTCATGATCTGGCAGTCTGTGAATTCCAGCCCCACGTAGGGCTCTGTGCTGACAGCTCAGAGCCTGGAGCCTGCTTCTGATTCTACAACTCCCTCTCTCTTTGCCCCTCCCCCACTCATGCTCTCTCTCCGGTGAAATTTTTTTTGTTTTAAAGCCATGTTGAGAAAGGGGTGCGTGGATGACTCAGTTGGTTAAGCGTCCGGCTTTGGCTCAGGTCATGGTCTTATGGTACATGGGTTCAAGCCCTGCCTCGGGCCCTGGGCGGACAGTAGGGAACCTGGAACCTGCTTCAGATTCTGTCTCCCAATCTCTCTGCACCTCCCCAGCTCACTTGCTCGCTCACTCACTTGCTCTCTCTCTCTCCCTCCCTCCCAAGAATCATTAAAAAAATTAAAAAGTTAAAGAAAAATGAAATAGCCATATTGACTGTTAATTAACATCTAATTATTAAAATGTTCTCCGCACATGAAAGCCTCCCAACTGGAAGGATGCCTGGGGTCAGACACTCAAGAAAACACTTGCATCAAGCAGAAAGACTACTGATGCTAAGGGATGACATAGAAAAAACTAAATTGGGTACAAAATCATAAATTAATGACTCTTCGGAATGTTGACCCTGAGTCATCAAGAAAGGTTTAAGTAATACTCAATGTCCTTTATAATTTTAAAGAGCTTATTGTTTTTGAGAAATTTTTTCATTAGGCTTTTATTTTAAGCTTCAGTGTGATCATGAGTCTCAGAAAGGTAAAGTAAATACATTCCGAGCACGCTTGACAGAGAGACAGTTATGACTGCTCATGCTGTAATATGAGAACAGATATCTCTGTTACAGAGAAAAATGAATTTTCCTTAGAATCTACAAACAATAAGCCTAGCTATTTCTTGTTGGATCCTTGAATGAAAGGGGGAGGAGGAGAGCTTGTTTATCAGAGAACACAGTTAACAGGAGTGTCCACAGCAGGGAACCTCTACCCAAAACACAGACCAACACCAGACTACTCAGTGTTATTCTTGAGAAGATCACCCCAGTCTTATGGGCAATCGTTTTAGCCATTTGCCTACTAGGGAAGACAGAAAACGTGCAACCTAATTTAGCAAGAACTCATTTTAAATCAATTCCTACACCATTCAAAGTGTTTTGTTCACCCCAAGGTGTTTATCTATAGCAGGTCACTGCTGTCTACAATTTTCAAGACTTTCCACAAAGCATCTCAAAAATACCCCACAACTTCTAACAGTTAGCTCCTTAAGCGGTGCTTATTCACATACCTTCTAAGGAATCCTCTGCTGATACAGGCCCAACTACGAATTTCTATTCCTCCTTCCTCCCACAAGAACGAAAGGCTACAAGTAAACAGCCCGCTCTTCAACCTGATCAAGCTGCAGCTAGAAGAGGTTAGGATGCCGCTCCTCCCGGCGTCGGGAGCTGCACGTCCCCGGTGCACACATGCTCCTCGACGACCAACGTGCGGGGCGGCACATCCCATACCAGGTGTCTGATTACCGTACGACTTTTCTAGGCTGCCGGTTTGGTTTTCTGCCGAGCTCCCCAACGCCAAAATTCTCATTGTTGGAAACTGAAGGGGGAGGGGGAATCACTAAGGAAGACACACCCCTCAGGGAGAGGAAGGGATAACTTCCCCCATCTCGAGGGCGGTCCAGAGATTTTCCAAACTCTCCCCACACAGAGCTTTCCCAGCCCCAACCGCCCCCCCCACCCCGACCGTGACCCGGGACTCGCACCAGGCGGTGGGAGGGGGCACTGGGAAGGAGGCCAGCACCGGTTCCCAAAGTATCCGGAGGGACAGCGAGAACTGAAATTCCAGCATGGCGTAAGCATGGCCCAGCTCCGACCCAGGGACGCCGCCGGAGACGCGCTCCCTCTGTCCACCCGCCGAAGAGGCGGTAATCCGCCTTCCTCCTGGGGCTCCACAGGCCCAGCTAAAAATAGGCGCCTCGGTCACCCCAGGGCCCTCTCCGGCCAACCTCGCACCGGGAAACGTCCCCGGGGGACTCCAGGGCCACGCTTGTAGGTGCCGCGGCAGAGCCGGGGTCGGGCCCTGGGCGGCCGGGCGAGGCCAAGTGGTCCCTCGGAG
>NC_043708.1:42541629-42588158 GCF_006229205.1 Suricata suricatta
GCCGTCGCGCCGCCTGGCAGGAAACGGGCGGCTTCGGGGCGGGGCGGCCCCCGGCACGTCCCTGCGTCTGGGCAGGCGGGGCCTGGAGACCCGCCCCTTAAAGAGACAGGCGCCCTTCTCCTGGGCCCTGGCGCGCGTGTCTGCAGGCTCCGGTAAGCCCCAGCGGGCTTCTGGCTCGGGATTCCGGGGCTTTCCTCCCGAGGCAAGTCCCGCAGCTAGCTGGAGGGTGGGAGTCCAGGGTTTGAGCCTCAGCGGAATTCCCTTCATTCATTAGCCCTGCTCTTGTTCTCTCGCTCTCTCCTTCCCGCAAAGCTGGTTTCGTCTTGCATGGCCCTCCCACTGAAGCACCACCTGGCCCCCACACTGGATTTTTTTTTTTTTTATTTAACCTTAACCAAACGGTACTCGATTTCACCATACCCGTCCCAGATTTCCTCCCAGAAATCACTAGAAAATGAAAATCTGCTTCTCTGTCTCCAGAGTTGCTCTGAATTCTCTTTCAGGTCACCCTAGCTTCAAACTGAAAGAGAAATTAAAAACCGACCCAAACAAATTGTGTACAAATATTATGAAACGTTGTGTCTGCCAGCTGGTGGCCATTCATTAAGCCAGAGTAAATAACAAGAAACTGCAGCGGAAGGAGAGGTTGGCCCGAATCCCTGCTTATTAGTCTGCTCTTTGCTGAGAGGATAGCCCTGATCTTCCTGGTCCACTGGCAAAGAAGATGTGCTGATTATCATTGCTTATTGCTCTTCAGTCTCTTGCAGAATGCCAGGCACTGCCCAGAATATGTACAAACACCCCAGGCTCTCCTCAAAAATTATTAAAACGCTTTTAGAGTGTGGACAGAGATAAATAAAATGAGGACTCTTCACCTACTCCTCCCCTTACCTCCCGACCAAAGGGGAATAAAAGCAATCTTTAAGGAATGAACATCAGAAGAGTTCCTACACCAACAGAGGATTTCCTGTATATGGGCTGGCTAAAAATGCACTATACGTCTGTATTGTAATTTCTGTCTAAGCTTTCTTGAGCTCCTCCAAAGTACAAATGAAAACTGAACAAGAATGTGTTAGCCTGAGATGTTAAGAATTCTGCCACTCGCCAGCCACTATTTCCTCCAAAAATGCATTCCGTCTTATTTTAACTCCAGAAGTGTCCTCTTTTTCTTTTCTCAGTAGTGTTAGTCCCTCAGCTGCTCCAATGCCCTCAAAGCAATCTATCTCTAAACCACTGGCTGTCTCCTAAGCATGTGCCAAATATCCAGCTTCATTGAAGAGTGAAGGCGTTAGGCTCAATACAAAGCGGGAAGTGCATCATTTGTGTGTTTTTTTATTTTTTTAATGTTTTATTTATTTTTGATACAGAGAGAGACAGAGCATGAGAGGGGGAGAGGCAGAGAGAGAAGGAGACACAGAACCGGAAGCAGGCTCCAGGCTCTGAGCTAGCTGTCAGCACAGAGCCCGAAGCGGGGCTCGAACCCACGAACGTGAGATCTGACCTGAGCCGAAGCCGGAGACCTAACCGACTGAGCCACCCAGGCGCCCCGGGAAGTGCATCATTTGTATAATGGAGTTTAAGGACTCCTTAGCTTATAACCAACCACCTACTTCCTCTGGTTAGTACCAAGGCAGATTTTAGGCTAGAATAAAAATTTCTATCATTTTTCTGACTTCAGTAAAACTTCAGTGTCATTTTAGAGACAGTAATATTTAAGTACATTTGTATATAAGACAGTAAGTGGAATTTGGGGACATGTTTACCCTAAATATACTAAGTTTTACAGTCAGAGCTCACTCATTTTTGTGTGCCATACTCTGAAATAAAGAAGCATAAGTGTATCAGTTATTTCAATTTTTCTGGGTGATTGAACTTTGACTTTTAAAAGGAAAGTGATTAGATGCTTCATTCTTTATAAGGTTTCTATTTATTCACAGCTAAACAAAAAGACTAACTAGAGCTGTTAAGCATGGTAAGCCCTATTAGGAATTAAGACCTACACTGTAAGTTTTTAAACGTATAATATAACTATAATTAACACATAATTAACCTAAAATATAATTAATCTTGGTTGCTGCTTACTACCTTCTGAAACGACTAAGACAGCAACTAACCCGATAAAAAGGTTTAGCATCTGAGGTATCTCTAACTGTAACAACTAAGAAATTAAATTTGATTGAAAACTGTAAAGTGTAACACTGTCACCTAAAGAGTACTCATCTCTCGCTTTCTCTCTCTTTTTTTAATTTAACAAAATGCAATTTACTGGAGTGTGCCTTCTGATAATAATTCTCTTTGTTCTGAATTTTGGAAAAGTTTTAAAGACACACAGTACACATCTCTCCAGCAGAGAGAGAGAAAGCTGACTATTCCTGTTTTGTCTAGAGCAGATTTCCCAGAAGTGGTGAGTTATACAGAGATTTGAGTAATATGTGAGTAACAGATTACATCTCCTACTCCATTAGATCAGAGATGGCAGAAATGAAAGTATAATGAAGCAACTCACAGAACCAGAAGTAAAGGGCAGATTCCAGGTACACCTTCTCAACCCATTAATGTATTGGGGAAGTGCATAGGAACATCTGCAGCTGTAGATCCACAAGTAATCAGTTATCCCAACAAAGTATCTGGCATGTAACTGTGTTTACTGGAAATCTACATTGTGCTCCTCTGACATGCAATCTCTCCAAGCATATGGTATTCAGGTGCTTTCACGACAAATTACTTGCCACTTTTTGCATGAAGAGGTAGGTTCTGTGTCCCCTCCTCTTAAATCTGGGAAGGCTCTGTGACTACTGTGACCAATAGGATATGCTAGAAGTAAATGTCCCAGATTCTGGGCCCAAGCTCTAAGAGATATAAGCAGCTCTACTTTCTGTCTTGTGGAATCACATATCTTAGAACCCTGAGCTACTATGTGTAAAGTCCAACTACTTTGCTAGAGGGACCATGTGGGGAAGCTGTGAGATTACATGGGGAGGAAGAGAGACCCACCTGGGCTTAGCCTTCTAACTGTAATTACCACTGTGCCAGATAAATGAATGAAGGCTTCTAGAACCCCAGACTTTCTGCTCCACAACTTAAATATCACCAAATGGCCCTTGTCAGTACCACATGGAGGAGAAGAATCACCCAGCCAAGCTCTGCTTGAATTTCTCACCCTATATAATTTTTAAAGTTTGTAAAATGTTTTTATTTGGTTTTTTTTTTGAGAGAGAGGAAGAGTGAGCAGGGGAGACACAGAGAGTGAGGGAGACAGAGGAGGAAGAGAGAGTGAGCAGGGGAGACACAGAGAGTGAGGGAGACAGAGGATGCCAAGCGGGCTCCGCACTGACAGCAGAGCGCCCAATGCTAAGCTCAAATCCATGAACTGGGAGATTATGACCTGAGCCAAGGTCAGATGCCTAACCAACCGAGCCACCTAGGTGCCCCAATTTTTATGATTTTTAAATGGCTTATTATTCAATAATAGAGAAGCCGAACAGTCTTTGTTTCACTTCTAAATAGCTGCAAGAAATATTAGAATCTCACGTAAGCAGAAGGGAGTTATCCCAAGACTTCACTGGGGCCTTTCAAGGGAAACTTGGGCAGGAATGGGTTGAAAGGTAAAGCTACTTTGTAGCATAATTTAACATTACTGAAACCTCCCTCAGGTTTCCCATCTTCAAAGGCTTCTCCAATGATTGAAAACTAGTGGATGAAATGAGGGAAGATGAACCAGTACTGATTGTGCATGTGCACTGTGCAGGTATTCAATGTACACACAATTACCAAAATCACCCTATAATACCAGGCTTACACTGAGTCAGTAGCTCAAGGACACAGAAGTCAAAAACCAGCACCTAAACCCAGATCTATTTGACTCCGATTCCCATGCATGTGCCACTATACTATATTGACTCCCAAGACATAAACCCTTATATATAAAACATTTAAAATATAAGGTTTTGGGTGCCTGAGTGGCTCAATCAGTTAAGCATCCAGTGCTTGATTTTGCCTCAGGTCATGATCTCAGGGTCATGAAGATTGAGCTTGCATCTGGCTCAACACCCTGGGTATAGAGACTGTTTAAGATTCTTTTCCTCTCAGGGCACCTGACTGGCTCAGTCTATTAAGCATCTGACTTAGGCTGAGGTCATGATCTCCCGGTTCATGAGTTCAAGGCTAGTGTCAGGCTCTATGCTGACAGCTCAGAGCCTGTAGCCTGCTTCAGATTCTGTGCTGCTTCTCTCTCTGCCCCCCTCCCACTCACAGTCTTTCTGTCTCTCTCTCTCTCAAAAATAAACATTAAAAAAAAAAAGTTCTCTCTCTGTGTCCCTGCCCTGCTGGCACGCACACACTCTCTTTCTAAAAAAATAATAATAAAAGTAAGTTTTCATTTATATGTAGGTTTTAGTTACTCCTGATATCTCTTTTGTCATTAACTTAAATAATGAGCACACATATAAAATTCAACTAAATCAGCAGTATAAGAATGGCTACCAGCCAGCATCATATAAACTTTTCTAGCAGAATTCAGTTTTGGGAAATGTACACTTCATCCAAGTACACCTAGTAATTGGAAGAAACAAACTTTAAAACCTCTTTGATTCTTGATTCCATGATTTTATTCACTGCCTTGTAAGGATTTTTTTTTTTAACATTGAATTTGCAATCACAGAACCTAGTTGTGCTCCTTCCTAGCTGAATGACTTTGGACCAGTCACTTCACTTCTCAGAGTTTTAGTTTCCTCCCTGGTTAGCAGATGATACAAGTACTTAGCTCAAAGAGTTCGTCTGAGAATTGAGTGAGATCATGTATTTTTTTTAAGTCATCTCTACACCCAACATGGGGCTTGAACTCACAACCTGAAATCAAGGGTTCCATGCTCTACTGACCAAGCCAGCCAGGTGCCCTGAGATCATGTATTTTTTAAAAATTTGAAACTAGAAAATGGCATAAAACATATTATTATAGACTAACCACCTTATGATAGTTTCTTACTCAATATAAATATTAAATAAGGTATTGTTTAAGCTCAATTATATTTGAGTTATAACTATGTTATCAGCTACTTTTCATACACTGCTTATAATTGCTAATTCTAAAAACAATTGAGTGAGATGTAATTGTGCCCATTTTATAGTTGAGAAAGCAGGCTCAGGGAGTCAAGTAACTTGCCTAGGCCAAATGGCTAATTAGTGGCGGAGCTGAGTCTGAAACTCCCAAATTGTACAAGCTTCCTCCACTCTACCGCCAATATCCCAACAAGCTAGTTTATAAACTGCTTGTACAGCATAAAAAAAAGAGAGTTAATATCTCTTCTGTCACCTCAGGCCAAACCACTCCTACCCATACCAGATAAATAGAAATCGTTCTTATCTCTAAAAACATTACATATAATTCAACAGCTTGCCTCGAACAGCTATTTCAGTGCTTAAATGTTTAATGTTGCCCCCACTGCTGTGTAATCCTTCTATTAGGCTAATCTCAACCTTGGACACATGTTTTTTTCTTTCCAAGATTTTATTTTAAATTCAAGTTAGTTAACATTTAGTATAGTATTGGTTTCAGAATAGAATCTAGTGATTCACTACTTACGTGTAACACCCAATGCTCATCACAACAAGTGTCCCCCTTTACAGCCATCATCCATCGGGCCCATCTCCCACTCTCCTCCCTCTAGCAACCCTCAGTCTGTTCTCTGTATTTAAGAGTTTTTTATGGTTTTTTCTCCATCTCTGTTTTTGTTTTATATTTTTCCTTCTCTTCCCCTATGTTCATCTGTTTTGTTTCAATTCCATATAGGAATGAAATCACATGATAGTTGTCTTTCTGTGACTGACTTATTTCTCTTAGCATCATACACTCCAGTTCCATTGGATGCATTTATAATTGCACAGTTATTGTTAAAAAAAACACTTAGCAAATAAAAATAAATAAATAGAAGAAAGCAAAAACAAAATTTATTACCTATATACTTACATCCAGAGGTAACATTTAAAATTTTCTTCCATTTTTAAAAATCTGTGCACATTTTAAACATAATCATTACTGTAAATACCAATGAAGTAACATTTACAACTTTTTAGATAACATTTTTTAGCATCTATTTTTTCTGACCTTAATTCAAGAAGCTGTGAGGACTGCTACATATTAAAGAGACAGAACAAAGAGATTTGATAAGTTACCCTTGATTGGACCATCATGCAAAAAAAAATGTTATGAAAGATATTTGGGATACAAATTGGGGTTATCTAAAAATGGACTGAGTACTGGATAATATCAGAGGACTATTGTTAATTTTCTTGGGTGTAATAATATATGTGATTGCAATACGTAACTCTATGTAATCTCTTTATTTTTCAGAAACACCTGTTGAAGTACGTAGATGCAAAAATCATAATGTCTATAACATACTTTCAAATGATTCCACAAAATGATACATGGATAAACGAAATATGGGAAAATGTCAACAACTGTTGAGTCTAAGAGATAGGCGTGCAGGTGTACATTGCACTGTTTTTCAACTTTGCTCTGTGTTTGAAATTTTTACCCAGTAAAATGCTGAAGAAAAAAAATCCAAAAGAAACATATGGCTCTTCTAGAAAATTTGATGAAAACAAAAATGTAAGGACAAAAATCAATGTGGTTTTAAACCTTTTCTTATATCTGCTGTGATCATCACATTTCTTTGTAAGTACTTGAAGAGTTTATGAAAACCCCCCTCACATTCTTCTCCTCTGTCTAATACAGGTACTACCTGGTCTTACTTTCCAGCTCTCATCTCATCTTTGAGGTCCTCTCTTAACATTTTCACAGCACTCTTTAATAGCGGATGCTATACTTTTACTAATCAGAGACCTAAATAATGCTAAGGGTAGAAGATGAATTAATTATTCTTTAGTCTTCACGTGACTAATGTCATTTGTCCAATAGCTTAGATCTGTTGATTAGTATCAGCTATTCAGTAAAACCTAACTACAAAATGTGGTCAACTTGTAGGCTGCTTAGTGTCACATAAGAAAAAACAAAACTCTCTTTGACCACCACTTGCCTACAAGCTTCACCCTCACCAGCCACGTTGCAGGGATGAACCATGGCCTAAGGAGTCAGGCAAGAGAACATTGATATTTCAACATAAACCATCACCACTTCTACACAAATAATTCTTAAGATATAACCTGGTGAGGTCAGACCAATTGCAACAAGTTAAACCAAATCAGCAATATTTGCAACATGCACAGCAGCACATCAGATGTTTAAATATCAAATGTGCATTTTAAAAAATTTGTCCCCCACGGGCACCTGAATGGCCCAGTTGGCTAAGCATCGGACTCCTGATTTCAGCTCAGGTGGTGATCTTGAAGTCATAGGATCGAGCCCCAAGTAGGCTCTGCACTGAACGTGGAGCCTGCTTGGGATTCTCTCTCTCCCTCTCTTTCTGCCCCTCCCCTGCTCATGGTCTCTCTCTCTCTCTCTCTCTCTCTCTCTCTCTCTCTCTCTTTCTCAAAATAAATAAATAAACTTAAAAAAATTTTTGCCCTCCAGAATGCTTTTTAAACCACACTTCTACTGGCTGTCTCATATTCAGCTCCTCATAATAACTCTTAGATCCCAACCAGTCCTTACCCAGTAATTTTCCTCCCTGTGGTATAACAGCTCTGTAATTAACCTTCCCTGGCTCTGTTCCATTTATTTCTGACCACATCTCCAATTTACCAATGTCCTTTGATCTGAGTCAACAATTTTTAAAAGCCACCTTTTGGTACTTCCAAATATTGTTTTGGAAATTTTATATTTAGGAGACAAGGTAAACAGATTGCAAGCTCCATTACAAATCATTATTCTGTGAAGGCTGTAGAATAATTCCTCTGGATCCTGACTCTCATGACACAGAGCTCTGGATGTCAGCCCTCCCAGCCTCCTCAGAGACCTCAGTCAATCAGCAATATCCTTTCTGTCTGTATCTTCAACCTTCCCCTCTCTGTCAGCCATTCATGCATTCAGGGCTCTCTCCACTCAAATGGAGGAGGAAGGGGAGGTCAGACTCCAGACCACCCCATCTACCCCATCCCTTGCGAAGCCAGGTTTCTGGTTGGTTGGTTGGTTGATTGGTTAAGAGGCAACTTGCTTGACTGTATTCTCACTACCCCTTCACTTATTCCTCAGACTCCCATAACCTCTCCTGCAACCACAACTGGGTTCTGAAGCACTTCTTTTCAAAGTCACCAGTGAACTCTTCACTGCTAGCTCCTCTCTATCATTTGACACCACTGATCACTTCTGAAAATGCTTCTCTTTCCTTGACTTCAGTGACCTCAGCCACATGCATCTCCTGCCCGCTCTTTTCCTTCTCTGCGCCCCAAGCTACTTCTCAGTCTCTTTTCAAGTTTATCTTCTCTATTGCTTTTGTGTTGTTTCCCACAGGGTACCAGCCTTGTCCCTTTATTTTCTCACTTTGCAGTTCCTCCCTCATTTTATAATCTGCATTCCCAAACGAGGGACAAGTTGGTGTATTTTGCAACCACTAAGTTAAAGGAATCTGTATCAGTCAACATTCTCAAGAAATAGAGCCAATAGGTTGTAATATATATTTAGAGAGAGAGAGAGAGATTTGTTTTAAGAATTGGTGATTCTTAGCGAACCTGGGTAGCTCTGTTGGTTAAGTGTTTGACTTCAGCTCAAGTCATGATCTCATGGTTTGTGGGTTTGAGCCCTGCATCAGGCTCTGTGCTGGTGGTGTGGAACCTGCTTGGGATTCTCTTTCTCTCTCTCTTCCCCATTCCCACTTGCACTCTCTCATTCTCTCTCTTTCTCTCAATAAATAAATAAACTTAAAAAAAATTGGTAATTCTTTAACTCATGTGATTGTGGAAACTGGCAAGTCCAAACTCTTATAGGTGGGCAGGTATAGGATGGAGACTCAGAGAGGAGTCAGTGTTTCAGTTCAAGTCCCAAGGCAGTTTACTGGCAGAGTTCCTTTCCTTCCAGGAAGGTCAGGTTTTCTCTTTTGAGACCTTCAGCTGACTAGGTGAGGCTCACCCATGTCATGGAGGATAATCAGCTTTACCCAAAATCTGCTGATTTAAATGTGAATTCCATCTAAAAACTCCTTTATAGAATAATCTAGAATAATATTTGACCAAATATCTGAATACTGTGGCTTAATCAAGTTGACACCTAAAAGGAACCATTGTGGGGATCTTTGAACTCTGAAAACAATATACACATTTGGGTCTGTCTCTCTAATTTAGTGAGTAATTTAGATTGCTAACTTTGAGTGGGGCGCAGAACAAGAAATAACTCTGTCCAGAACTTTTGTGCCCTATCATTAGTTGAGCCCTATCACCAATTGAGCCTCATGGCCCAGCAGATCCAATAATGCTGGAGGTATCTGTACAGGATGAGAACACTATACCCTCTGGCAAGTCTCAATAGAAGAGTCATAGCACATACTTCTAGGTTTGGGATATACTGAATGCCACTGTGCCTAGAGTTCAAGTACCTGACCATCAAACACCAAGTGACAAGATGACCTGAGCTGCCCATCATGAATTGGATAACTCTTAGATCAACCCATAAATTTTGATGTGGGGAAGGAAGGATGTTCATCATCAACAAGATACGGTTCATGCAAAACCTAGCTTGAGCAGATGCTGAAAGCACAAATAAGTTACACAAATATGCTGTCTACTCTAGTGCCACCTCTCCTTCACTCACGTCTATGATCTCATACGAAATTCCTGGATCAAGAAAGCAAAAAGTGAGCCTTGTTTAGAGATGCAACCACACAATATGTGGGCATCAGCTGAAAGTCAACTGCTACAGAATCATAACCCCATTCAGGGGGGGCCTTGAAGGATGATAGGAAGGATAAATCTTCCTAGTGGGCAGGAAGTCATCTGGTATGCACTTTGCCTGGAAGGAGAGATGATTATATATTTAGGACTACACAGGTTCAAGGGCTGCAGGTCAGTGACCTAGAAGGTACAAGATTGAAGAACTGATAACCAGGAGGTTTACGAAAGAGGCATGTGGATATATCCACTTAATAGTAGACATAGAATGTAAGGATATTTCTTTCCCATGTGAATGCTCATCTAGGGCATAAGATTACATGTCTCTATCGTCAGGTGGGCAAGATGAGCCACTATGGGTATACCAACCTCTTTCCTCAGCAACCTGCAATTTGTTAAATGAGCTCATGAGTAAAATGGCCATCATATGCAAGGATAGAGGTTATGCAGGGGTTCAAGCATGTGGACTTTTCACCAAGAATAATCTAGCTACTACCACTACTAAGTGCCTAGACTACCAACTGGCAGAAACCTACATTGAACCCTGGTCCACACCCCATGCCATGGATGGAATAGCAGCTACCAGATAGCAGGCTGATTCTATGAAACACTTTCCATCATCAAAGGAGCAGTGATTGGTCTTCACTGGAATAGACATTCTAGACAGGGACTTGCCTTCCCTGTAGGCAATGATTCTGCCATCACCACCATCTGTGTACTTACTGATGCCTATTCACTGTCACTGAATCCCACACAACATTGTTCCGACAAAAGAAATCATTTCACAGCAAAAAGAATGAGGCAATGGGCTAAAGACCCAAGGGATTTGCTAGAAGAAGCCAACGTTATAGAACGTTTGGAATGCCTATCAAAGACCCCGTTTTGGTGACAAATGGGAAACAAAAACAATGCCTTACGACATTAAGGTTCTTCTTTTAAGAGAGGTAATATATGGTCTCAATCAAGAACCAATATTTATGGCTTTTTTTTTTTTTACCCCACAGAGTATTTAGGTGCAGAAACCAAGGGGAAGAAGTGAGAGTAATCTTTCCTGTTATTACACCTAATCATCGACTTACAAAGTTTGGCTTCTGATCTCTTCAGGTTTAGAGATCTTAACTCCCAAAGGAGAAAGGCTTCTACCAAGTTATATGACATAGTTCAGTTCAGTTTTAAGTTGAGGCTTCCATCTGGCCATTTTGCATTTTCACAAGCCACTGAACAAGAGGAGGGGTATACTCCACTGACTGGGGTGACAGGTCTGCACCAAAGGGATCTGGCCTTAGCTCAGTTCTCTCATAACTACAGTGACCGGCTTCTACAAATTGGCCTGAAGTTTTCCCAATTTTATCACTCAAAGTCTCACATCCCAGAAAAAAAAATCAGTCCTAGGCAAACTGGGGCATTCAGTAAAGTTACTTGAGAGTGGATCTTGTTTATATCAGACTAAATCCATCACTACCGTCCCAAAATATATCCCTGATGACAGCCAAACTTATCATGTATCCCAGGGAAAAATGTTTGATGATAACATTGGCTTGTCCCTTCTTTCACTCACTCTTCACAATTATCTTCAGTGACTTACATGCCTTTGAGGACAGACTGATGCTTCCTTGGCCAGTTGAAGAGAAAGCCCTTGAAATCATACATTTTAGCTCAGTTTTGCTCTTTACTCATATTTTCCCACATTTACTAGGACATGGATGTAGTGCTTTGATCTTTATCCTTTTTGTGAATTCTCATTACTCTAAGTTTTCCAGCACTATGGAAAATTTATGTTAGATCTGGAATAAAACAGGGTACCTAGGTGGCTTAGTTGGTTAGGCATACAACTTGGGCACAGGTCATGATTTCATTCATGGTTCATGAGTTCCAGCCCCACATAGGGCTCTGTGATGACAGCTCAGAGCCTGGAGCTTGCTTTGGATTCTGTGTTTTCTCTCTATGACCCTCCTCCACTCACATTCTGTCTCTGTCTTTCTCTCTCTCAAATATAAATAAACATTTTAAAAAAAGGTATGGAAGAAACCATAGAAATCATCTCATCCAAAGCCAGCATTTCATGTTTGCTTACAGTGCTTTGTTATTTAAACTTCTTTATTTTTGTTTTAGTTTATGATTTGTCATGCTCATTAAGCATTCACTTCCATAACTGACCAAAAATTACAACTTGTACATTTAATCCAATGAGTAATTTATTTTTTGCATGTATAATGATTGTGAGCCCTGACTTTCAAAACCTAGAAAAAGCTCAGTGTTCCTTAGCATCTCATCAAAAATCACCACTCAATGAGGGCTTGTTGATGAGGGACCCTGGCCTTCTAAGTATTGAACATCAGTCTCATTTTCTATTGTATCTGGGTAATGACATCAGTGATTGTCAAAAGATCAGTTTGCAGATGGACTTGGCTTACAGCACCAATCACACAGCAGAACTCAAGATTAAGACTTCAGATCAGCAATATCTAAGGTGGAACAATACCTTCCCACAAAACCTCTTTTGGTGCCACTCTCAACCAAATAAAGGGGTAAACAGATTGTTAGTTTTGTGTTACGTTCTTAAAAATCAGTTCTTATTTTCCAATGGTAACAATAAAGAAGAGCAGAATTTGCAGAAACAATGAACTGTCAATTTACACACCAACCAAGAAATATCCACCATGCTTCGAAACTCATGCCAGAGCTTATCAGAGTCTACCTGCTGGGAAATTTCCAGGAGAAAAAGAAGATTTCTACTGTCAGCTAGAAGTCAAAGAGAGAGAATTATTTTAACCATATTTTTCCTTCTTTGATTTTAAAATCCATTCTTATATGACTTTATTTCCTCCTGTTGAGTGCATTGAGACTATTATGGGAGATCTGAACTCCCGCTGGTCCAGGACATTAAAAAGAAACCAAGATTACAAGAGTAAGGGGTCAACATGACCAAACTCCTTTGAGCTCCTAGCCTGACAGTTGAAGATACAATGTCAAGATGAATAAAAAGCCCAGATCCAAGCATTAATGCCCCACAAAGAAGTTCTATAAATTTTTTTGTCAAAAGTTATTTAATATTGGGGAAAGAGAAATAACAGATATCTCTGAAAGAAAAAAATGTTTTTATTAGGAAGGGTTTAAATCAAGAGCTGAAGCATTACACAAGATCATCAGGTTTGAATAATCCCCCAACTTTTTTTCTGGTTTCTTCTCATAAATCCTGTAGTTAATCTTGTCTCATCAAGTTGTGGAAGTGTACTGTAAGCAGCAAACAATTCTCAAAGGGCTCCAGAGCAGAAATCAAATCTAGGTTAGAGCTATAAGATCCTTTATTTAGAAGTTAGGAGCTTTAAGGTGGTACCTCATAGATCCTTGCAGACAGACAGAAAGCCTTCTAAGTATTGTAAGAGTGTACTTTGCAGACTTTCTCTGTTTCTACAATGGGGCTTCTAAGAATCTAAGGCTATTATCACACAGCAGGTTTACAGGGAGCCCAATGTAGAGGAAAGCTTATCTCAAGAAGACTTGTGAGTCTGATTTCTGTATAATGGAATGTATTATGAATTAACAGGAAGTCCACAAAGTTTTTAAAGTAACTATATCAGCATAATTTGGAAAAGAGACATATAGCACCTGCATGTCTTTACCAGCATTTCTGAAAGTATAGTTCACAAATTACTTGTGATCTATACCAGACCTCCTGATCTGAAGGGGGGGTGCAGGAGGGAGAGGCATATCCAGGAGTCAGTATTTTTAATAGGTAATACTATGGATGTTAAAGTTCAATATCCACCTCAAACAGACCTATTTACTCATTCCTAAATATATTGTTCTTTGAGGCACTGCTTTCCAAACCACTGCCTTCCATCTGTCACATAATATCCATAGTTTAAATTTTATGCATTCTGTCCTTTTAGTACATAGTAGTGGATCAACTGGACAAGGAAAACGTGATGCCTCTTTCACACTAGACACACAAAAATTAATTTGAAATGGATTGTAGCCCTAATTATAAAAAGTGAGATGATGCTTTTAAAAGAAAACATAGGAGAATATCTTCATAATCTTGAGGTAGACAAATATTTATAAAATAAGAGAAAAAAGTATAAGCATAAAACAAAAGAACAAAAATTATGCTTAACTAAAATTAAGAACTTCTTTTATTTAAAAAAAAAAACACCATTAAGAAAGTGAAATGCAGAGTAGATCCGGAGAAAATTTTGCAGTACATATATCCAACAAAGTACTTGTATCCAGAATAGGTAAAGACCTCCTACAGCTCTAAAAGAAAAAGGCAGACATCCTATTTTATTACAGCTATTCTAGTGGATGCAAAGTTGTATCTCCTTGTGGTTTTGATTTGCATTTTCCTAATAATTAATGATTAATAATTAATTTTAATTATTTCTTAAAATAAACTCTACACGCAACATGGGGCTTGAACTCACGACCCTGAGATCAAGAGTCAAATACTCTACCAACTGAGCCAGCCAGGCACCCAAAGCATCTTTTAATATACCTGTTGGCCATTTGCCTATCTTCTTTGGAGAAGTGTCTGTTTAAGTCCTTTGTGCATTTTTGTAATGTTTATTTATTTTTGAAAGAGACAGAGCGTGAGCTGGGGAGGGGCAGAGACACAGGGAGACACAGAATCTGAAGCAGGCCCAAGGCTCTGAGCTGTCAGCACAGAGCCTGATGTGGGGCTCGAACCCATGAACTCTGAGATCATGATCTGAGTTGAAATTGGATGCTTAACCAACTGAGCCACCCAGGTACCCCTGTGCATTTTAAAATTAGATTATTTGTGGTTTTCTTCTGCTGTTGAGTAATGTGGTCAGAAGCCTTCATATTTTAAAAATGTTTGTACTACCCAAAGAGATCTGCAGAGTCAATGCTATTCCCATCAAAATTTCAATATTTTTTACTGAAATACAGAAAACAATCCTAAAATTCATAGAGAACTACAAAAGACCCAAAATAGGCAAAGCAATCTTGAGGAAGAAAAATAAAGATGAAGGTATTAACATTTTCTGATTTCAAAATATATTACAAAACTACAATAATAAAACAGTATAGTATTGACATAGACAGATATATAGACCAATGGAATGGAATAGAAAACCCAGAAACCAACCCACACCTTTATTGTCAATTGATCTTTGACAAGAGGTGCAAAGAATAGAGAAAAGATAATCTCTTCAATAAATAAAGCTGGGAAAATTGGATATCCACATAAAAAAAAAAGAAATTGGACCCCTACCTTACAGCATACACAAAAATCAACTCAAAATGGGTTAAAGACTTAAATTTAAGACCTGAAACTGTAAAACTTCTAGGAAAAAGTATAGAGGAAAAGCTCCTTGACGTTGGTCTTGGTACTGATTTCTTGGTGTCCTACCAAAAGCAGAGGCAACAAAAGCAGAAATAGATAAGTGGGACTACATCAAACAGAAACGTTTCTGCACAGCAAAAGAAGCAATCAACAGACTGAAAAGACGACCTGCAGAATAGGAGAAAATATTTGCAAATCACGTGTCTTAATAGCAGGTTAATTTTTTTTTAAGTTGATGTTTTGCTTTGTTTCGTTTTTTTTTGAGAGAGAGCACATGAGCAGGGAAGGAGTAGAGATGAAGGAAGTAAGAGAATCCCAAGAAGGTTCCACACTGTCATCACAGAGCCCCACCCAGGGCTCAATATCATAAACCATTGAAATCATGATCTGACCCAAGATCAAGAGTCAGACAACCAACTGAACCACCCAGGCTCCTAAAAGGGGGTTAATTTTTATTTTTAAGTTTTATTTATTTTAAGAGAGACCGTGAGCTAGGGGAGGGGCAGAGAGAGAAGGAGACACAGAAACCAAAGCAGGCTCTACTCTCTGAGCTGTCAGCAAAGAGCAAAGCCAGACGTGGGGCTCAAACCCACAAACTGCGAGATCATGACCTGAGCTGAAGTCAGACACTCTACCAACTGAGCCACCCAGGTGCCCCAAAGGGGGTTAATTTTTAAACATCCATTTTAAGTCTCATTCAAGGCCTCAATAAAAAGTCACAGGTATATCAAGTGTCTTCTTGTAAGTGGTACAAGTGCATTCAGAACAATGTGGAGCCCACACAACATGGATCCAACATAACACTGACTGCTCAGGGTCCTGTTCCTGCTGGGTGGAGTCTCCAGGCACCCAGTGCCCCCAGACCTCTGACCTGGGCTGACATGCAAGAAGTATGACCACAGTGAGGAAGGGGAAAAATAACAGAGGAAGCCCTTGACTTTGAGATGTGAAAAGAAGGGAACCAACCATATTTTTCTCTTGTGCACACAAGCACATCAGAACATGCTAGAACTGCTATACCAAAAATTAAACAGAAGCCTTTGTTGGGAGATCAACTCCCATGTGCCCATTAGATCTCAGCTCAAAGCCTATTCTGCCTGTTTCTCCCTCAGAAGTTTCATAGTGCATGGCCCCAGGCCCATAATCCTGTATCACGTTTTTGGTTGGTTGGTTGGTTGGTTTTTATCAGATTGAAGAATGATACTAAACAACAATACTACCAAAGAGTGTGAGTGTGGTTGGAAAGATCAATGAAAGGTTTGTATTTTGTTTTGTGGCTCTGGTCATTGCTTGCCTCTCAAGCTGCCCGTTTCAATTCAAATTAAGCAATGCTTCTCAGACTTGTGCCAACATGCTGTACATGCAGCTGCTGCCTTCCGTCCATCACAGCTCAACTTAACCCACTCCAAGTTCCAGGTCAGCATTTCCTGGTTGCATTCCTTGTCCCCGTCATGCT
Source organism: Suricata suricatta (assembly GCF_006229205.1). Taxonomy (NCBI): domain Eukaryota; kingdom Metazoa; phylum Chordata; class Mammalia; order Carnivora; family Herpestidae; genus Suricata; species Suricata suricatta. Next base: position 42,558,174 of record NC_043708.1, read on the forward strand.
TGGAGCTGCCCTACTTCTAGCCATTCATCACCCTGCAATTGTCGCTGTTAGCTATCTCTCTCACGTGACCAGCCCTGCAAAGGGTGCCAGACGGGGATGCCAGTGGGCTGCTGCAAGCCAGGATATTGCCTGGGATTGTTAGTAATTGTAACTATCAGAGATAAATGTCACTGGCGAAATCTGAGTTGAAGCTAAATGAAATATCCAGCATATCAAAGACCTAGTTCCTTGTCTACAAGGTAGAAAACGTCCTTGATTCCATGCTTGGACTGCCACAAGCTTGAGAAGATCCTTTAGTTCTGCTGGTACCTAAGTCTTAGGGTCATTGCAAGAACTGAATAAGTTAATTATGTAAAGCAATCAGAACAATGACTCCTATCACCATAAGAGTCCTGTGTTTGCTATTGCTAGATTTCTGCTCACTCTGCTTGACAACTTCAAACCATTTATTTATTCCTTCAATCAATATGTACTGAGTACCTATGATGTTCCAGGTACTGTGGACAGTGATCCATATCCTTTGCTTTAAGCCTTGGCATAGTCATCTAGAAACCGCTTTTCACTCACAGCTGTGCAACTCTGGAAAAAATAAGTCCGCGGGGAAGAAACTGCTGACCAGTGCGCCTAGGAAGACAAATCCCCAGGTAACTTCTTTTGATTCCCATGCTCTGAGAATAGCCTAGGCAGACCGAGAACATGGAATGACACAGCATCTACTGAACTGGTACTCTCCCCCTTCCCCCATTTCCCCACTCACCCAGAAACTCTGACACATTCCAAGCAGGGGAGGAGGATGGAGAGAGGAAAGGGATAGATGAAGAGGGAGATGAGGAATCCTGCAAACAGCGAAGGTTGTCTTTTTAGCCACTATGGCAAGCTGACGGTGCAAAATAGAATTAAATTGACTTAGAGGAAAGTACTAGGGTAAAGCATATGAAATTGCTGATATTTGATCATTTTTTAACTTAAAAAACATCAGTTTCGTGTGCTTCATCCTGTAAAAGGTGCAATATTTTTTGTGCTTTCTGAGTTTGTAAAACAGTCAGATCTGCCACACCTGTTTTAAAATTGTTTATCTTAGAAAAGCTCAGGTATAAGAAATCATCATCATGAGAACTGAGCCTCAGATTGAAACGTGAAGAGAAATCTGGGCTACCTGTGTTAGAAATTTGGTGAATGACATCTCAGAAGCCCAGATAACAGCTGTGGAAGGCTTATTTATTCTATTCAATAAACCAATATCAACTGATTGGATTTTCTTTCTTTAGTTCACTTTCTAGCTGGATCCTAGTAATACTCCTTCATAAAATGGATTTACTAAAGAGGTCAGGAAGTTTTTGGGTCTCCAGAACTTGTCAGGGACCAAGGTAAATGATGGGCTATATTTCTTTCCAACGTTTTTTATCCTTACTAAATCTTTAGGTATATTCTTATTTGGTTGGATCCAGCCTTTAGATTACACATTTTTCAGAGGGTGATTCTCTACATCACCAAGATTATTAACATTCCATCTAAAATGAACTCCAATGTATATTCCACACACCTTAAAAGTAAGTTTACTCAGGCAGTGCGCCCAGTGGTCCTGCTGATCGGTCTTCTGCTTCAACAGTGTTTGGATGGAACAAACCCAGGGCTGCGTCTTCTACCGGCCTCCCACCACCATCCAGCCTTTTCTCCAGCCACAACCTTACCAGAACCATCTTCGCAGCCACCCTCTACCTCCAGAACCAACCAACATCCTATTTTGAGCTTAGCTTTTTACTGTGGATCAGCCATGAGCTCCCAGATTCATCAGAATTATTCCACCCAGGTGGAGGCCACCATCAGCCGCCTGGTCAACATGCATCTGCTGACCTCCTACACCTACCTCTCTCTGGGCTTCTATTTTTAGCACCATAAGGTCTGGAAGGCATGGGCCCTTCTTCCTCGGGTTGGCTGAGGAGAAGCGTGAAGGTGCTGAACTTCCCTCAAAGATACCAAACCAGCATGGCATCCATGTTCTCCTCTAGAAGGTACAGAAACTGTCCTAAGTGAGCAGGGTAAAGCTGCCCTGGCTCTGGAGAAGAACCTGAACTAGGCCCTTTTTGATCGGCATGCCCTGGGTTCTGCCCACGCAGACTCCCATCTTTGTGACTTCCTGGAGAACCGCTTCCTAGATGAGGAAGTGAAGCACATCAAGAAGATGAAGCCCACCTGACTCACCTCTGTAGGCTGGTTGCCCCTAGGCTGGGCTGGGCAAAGATCTCTTCTGAAGGTTCACCTGCAAGCACAACTAGGAGTCTCTGAAGACCAGCAGCCTTTAAGGGGCCCCTCAGGTATCCCCCTAGGGCCAGGGCTTGTGCCAGAGCCTCTCCCAGCAACCACTAGGCAACTTTCTAACCACCCTGGAGTGCTCTCCCAAGCTGTGGACCTAATGGAAACAATAGTTATTTGCAGACACACACACACACACACACACCAAAAACAGGTATATGCAATGTCCCAGCAACTTACTTGAAGAATATAATTAAAGATATACATAAAGAGTGAGGTTTAAAGGTCGTGTGAGTAAGAGAACAACTGGCACCCTCAAACTAGGGATAATTCAAGTGGGGTTGATAAACAAAGAAGTGGAGGTAGGAAAATCACAGGGGGTGGTGCAGATACCTAGGGCTTGTGGAGGGCAGAACTGTTACGATCTCTAGGCCCAGAGGAAAAGGACAGGGAAGGACTGATTCTGAGTAATGGGAAGAGAGGATTGGCCACCTTCAGAGCGTCTTCTTCAGTTGAGGAGCACAGCCAACTCTAGGAGCCCTCACAAGTAAGGAGCCAGGGACCAATACCCAATCTCACTCTTGTCCTTTCCTCCATTTTCTTGCAGGAAGTCCGTGTTGGCTGAACCTGACTGGAAGCCAGAGGGCAAAAGAACCAGTGAATGTTCTCCCTAAAGGAGAGCAGATGGAGAAGAGTAGAAAGTGGATCTAGTGGAATAAACAAGAGATAATCTGGCATAAAGATGTTCATTGCAGCACTGTTCATAATAATGTAAGACTGAAAGGAGACTAAATGTCCAAGACTAGAGGGAAATTTGAACAATTTAAGGTATGTATACCAAATGAAGTGCTATGGGACCGTTGTAAATATTGATCCAGAGCTCACAAAATAACCTGTACGATATGCTTTACCTTTTGTTATAAAAATTATATATGGACACAAATATGTGTTTTTCTATATATACATATACAATACATGCACACACATTCATAGAAGAAAAAAAGGTTTAGGGTGTATACGTCAAGATGTAAATGGTAGTTATCACAGGGAGAATAGGGTTATAGGTAATTTTATCTAGGGTTCCTTTTTTGTTTTTTGGCTTTGTTTTTGTTTTGAGCAAGGGAAGTTTCATATAAAGAATTGTTAACTATGGCAGAAGACTGGAGTAACAAGGAGTCAGCTGGGAAGAAAAGGAGAGAGCTGTAAAGAATATAAGCAGGACAGATAGGAAGGGGCAGCCACAACCCCTAGGTCTAAGATAGAAGGCCCAACGACTCTCCCCACCAAGAGCTGAGCAGATCTGTCAGAGAAGGTGTGGCCACAAGTTGGCAGGGAATACACTGTGCTATTGTGTGGTCCAAACTTGCTCAAAATCTGCTCCCTTGGGTGCTGGGGAGAACTACTCAAGGAACTTATCCCACCTGAAACATTCTGTGGCAGAACCACTGGAAGAGTTGGGTAAGTTTGTTGGGGGAAGTTTCTGGAACAAGAAGGGAAAATGTCTTGCGTCTATAATGAAAACTTCCTGTACTGGTCAAGTTTAACACATGTGTCACCTGGCAAAAGGAAAATACATAAGGACCCATCTCCATTTTTGCAGAATGGGGAATAAAGTATGAATTTGATGGTGAAAAGCAATATATTGGTCATGCATTCACTCCAAAACCTACCACCAGTATGTGAATACAGGAAGATATTAATATGGTTTTATAATCTACTATTTTCTTGCAATAAATGCAAGAAATGGGCCTCTTCTTGTTAATAAATAAGATGTGCATCAACATTTTTCATTATTAAATAGTATATATACACTTTGTTATATATAACTGATCCCCTACTGGTAAACATTTAAATTGTACTTAACCTTCTAATTGCTGTATAAGTCTAATTACATGAAATAGAAGTTGGGGTTTTGATTTTTTACTTTGCTTTTCTGTTTGGAGTGTCATTGTAACTACTGTATTGTAAATGATGGAAAATAAATGCATATGTTAAAAAAAATAAATTGTATCTTATTTTTACTATTCTAAACAATGCAGTGTTAAACTTCTTTGTATGATTATTTTATCACAACAAATTACTAGAAGCTGAATTGTTGGATTAACATTTCTGTGTTAAATTGGTAAGGGTACCTGTTGGGTACATTATTTATTTGATTTAGCAAACAAAGCATTTTTCATTCTATGCATTTCTCAAGAATGCATGAAAACGATGCCACTTTAGACATCTGATCTGCTATCCATGTCAAATAAGATCAAACACTAGTATGGTTCGAGGAGGAATTTCTCTGAAAGCTAGGTAGACTGGCCAAGAAAGCTAATTGTCAAAGATTGTACCCACTCTGGCTCTTCACTAAAATAGCATATAGGATCTTTTTTATTTTACTTTATTTGAGAGAGAGAGAAGAGAGAGGAGAGAGGTGGGAGAGGGGAAGAGAGAGAGAGAGAAAGAGAGAGAGTCAGTCTTAAGTAGGCACCACACACAGCAAGCAACCTGATGTGGGGCTCGATCCCACAACCCTGGGATCACAACCTGAGCTGAAATCAAGAGTCAGATGCTCAACCAACTAAGCCACCCAGGAGCCCCTAAATAGCATAATCTTTTAAATTAAGAAACTGAATTTCTTAGAGCAGTTCTATTTAGGTTCACACCAAATTGAGCAAAAGTACAGAGAGTTCTCACTTACTCCCTGCCCCCGCCATATGCACAAATTCCCCTACTCTAACAACCCTCACCACAGTAGCACATTTTTTTGCAATTGATAAACCTACATTGACAGATCATTATCACTCAAAGATTATAGTTTACATTAGTCTACATTACACTCAATCTCAGTGTTGTGCATTTTATGGGTTTTGACAAATGTATTTAACATAGTGATAGCATACAGAATATTTTCACTGCCCTAAACATCCTCTGTGGTTGACTACTTATTCTTCCCTCCCCCCAACCACTCACAACCATTAATCATTTTATTGTCTCCATAGTGTTGCCTTTTCCAGGATGTCATATAGTTGGAATCACACAATGTGTAGCCTTTTCAGAATGGCTTTTTTTTCACTCAGTAACATGTGTTTAATTCTCCTCCATGACGGTTTATGGCTTGATAGCTCATTTCTTTTCAGCACTGAATAATATACCATTGTCTGTATGTACAGTTTATCTATGTTGGTTGCTTCCAAGCTTGGGCAGTTATGAATAAAGCTGCTATAAACACCCATATGCAGGGTGTTCTTGTCTAGACATAAGTTTTCAGTTAAGCTGGGTGAATACCAAGGCCTGTGATTGTTGGATCATAAGAGTATGTTTAGTTTTGTAAGAAACTGCCAACCTGTCTCCCAAAGTGTCTGTATTATTTTGCATTCCTACCAGCAATAAATGGGAGTTCCCATCTCTCCACATCATCAGTTAGTGTTGTCAGTGTTTTGGATTTAGACCATTCTGATATTCCTGTCTTGTTTCAATTTGCAATTCTCTAATTATGTACAACATTGAACATCTTTTCATGTGCTTAGTGTCCATCTGCACATCTTCTTTGGTGAGGTTAAGACCTGTTGCCCATTTTTAAATCAGGTTGTTTGTTTTCTTGTTGCGTTTTAAGAGCTCTTTGTATATTTTGAATAACAGTCCTTTGTTGATGTATCTTTAGAAATATTTTCTCTAGTTTGTGGCTTGTTTTCTTATTCTCTTGACAGAGTCTTTCACTGGGCAGAAGTTTTTAATTTTAATGAAGTCCAGCTTATCAGTCATTTCCTTCATGGATCATCCCTTTGGTGTTGTATCTGAAAAAATATCATCACCTAAAATCTAGGTTTCCTCCAATATTATTTTTCAGGAGTTTCAGAGCTTTGAATTTTACATTTAGGTCTGATCCATTTTGTGTTAAGTTTCATAAAGGATATAAGGTCTATGTCCATATTAATTTCTTTTGAATACAGATGTCAGTTATTCTAGCATCATTTGTTGAAATGACTGTCTTCGCTCCATTGTATTACCTTTGCTCCTTTGGCAAAGATCAGTTGGTGGTATTTATGTGGGCCTATTATTGGGCTTCCTATTCTGTTCCATTCATCTATTTGTCTATTATACCAACACACACTGATTACCATAGCATTATCATAAGTCTTGAAGCTGGATAGTGTTACTCTTCCAACCCTGTTCTCTTTCAACATTGTGTTGGCTTGGTTTTTTTTTTTTTGTCTCTGCATATAAACTTTACAATTAGCTGGTCTATATCAATGAATAATTAGCTGGGATTTTTGTTGGAGTTGCAGTGAATCTATAGATCAAGTTGGGAAGAACTGACCTCTTGACAATATCAAATTTTTCTATCCATATACATGAAATATCTTCATTGATTTAGTTCTTATTTGGTATTTTTCATCAGTTTTATGATGATATACAAAATATGTATAAATATATATGTTTTGTTAGAGTTATCTCTGAGTATTTCATTTTTGGGGGTGCTTATGTAAATAATGACATATCTTATTTTCCAAATTATATTGTTCATTGCTCATACATAGGAAAGCAACTGACTTTTATATATTAACTTTGTACCCTGCCACTTTGCTATAATTGCTTTTTAGTTCCAGTAGGTTTTTTGTTGATTAACTTTCCAGCAGAATAAAATGGGGTTATTTTACTCCTGTTTTCCAGCAAACCCCCCTACCAACTTTATTGAATATACTATCTGGATAACTATATGCAATGTTCTCATTAAATATCTATTCTTTATAGAGTCATTCCCTAATTCCTAGATCAGTTTAAGAACCCTTAACTTAATGTTCTTATAGATGCTTGTTTTTATCATAATACCAATGCTTTACTTTCATTACTAATTAAAATTCCTTCTGCCTGACTGCAGTGTCAAATTCATTGAAATCAAGGACTTTGTCTTCCCTGTTCCTCACTGATACATAGTATAGACTCTCAATGCATATTTGTTGAAGAATGAATAGATGATTGTACCCTCCCTTCCAATCACTACCAAAAAGCTAAATTATTCTATATCATACAGAGTTGAACTAGGAAACTGAAACCACTTGAAGTGTTTAAAGCAGGTGGAACTCACTATGGTGAATTGGTAACTCAGGAAATGGATGAGGCCGAGAAGACCACCAAGAAATCTAAGTTACCCCAGATATTCGCAACAGCAGGAAGGTCTGAGGATTCTCAGGTTGGAGTGACAATAGGAAGAATTGATATTATAGAACCCAGAGGGGCTCCAGTTCTGTAGGTCAGAAGTCCAAGTAAGAGTCTTCTGTTTAAAGTCTCAGAAGGCTGAAATCATGGGGTCAGCAGGACTGCAGTTGTTTACGGGGGTTGTGAAGATAAATGTGCTTCCAAGCTCATTGAGATTGTCGGCAGAATTCAACTCCATGCGGATGTAGGATTGATGTCCCTGTCTTTGCGGGCTGTCAAACAAGAATGATTCTCAAACTCTACATGACTGCCTACATGTCTCATGGCCCTCTTCCTCTTATCTTCAAAACCAGCAATGGTGAATCAAGTCTTTCTCATGTTTTTAATCTCTCAGACTTCTCCTTCTGACTCAGATTTCTCCTGCTCCCAGTAAGAAAAAAGTTCTATTTATTTAAAAAACATTTTTTACATTTATTTATTTTTTGAGAGATAGAGTGAGAGAGAGCATGAGTGAGGAGAGTGAGAGAGAGAAGGAGACACAGAATCTGAAGCAGGTTCCAGGCTCCAAGCAAGCATTTAGCACAGAGCTCGACATGGGGCTCAAACCAACCAACCATGAGATCAATGGCCTGAGCTGAAGTCAGATGCTTAACTAACTGAGCCACTCAGGTGCCCCAAAGTTCTCTTTATTTTTTAAGTAGTGCTTTGAGGCCAATGCAGAGCCCAATATGGAGTCTATCATGGAGCTTAAACTCATGACTTTGAGAACAAAACCTGAGCTGAGACCAAGAGTCAATGCTTAATTGATTGGGGAGCATCATTAATTTACCTCCCAATGGCCAAACTCAGTTAAAATCAGCTAAATAGATACAAAGGCCTAGGAAATAGGCTTGCATAGCAGAAGAATAAGTAATATATTTGAGGGCAAACAGGCTTGAGTTCACCACATTTTAAGATAAAAACATTTTTTTCTTCACCAACTAGGGCTGGCTTAACAGATAATTGGCCAGCTTTCTAGTTGCTGTACAAAATAACGAATTAATCCCACTTACTGTAAAACAAGACAAAACAATGATAACACATCCTGAAATCCAATTAATTCAAACATGATGCAATTGTCAATTGGGTTCCATAATCCTTCCAACCCTGTTTCTGAAATGGAGGCCATTTAAAATTCTTATCTTCTGCAGAGAAATATAGAAATGAGGGCTAGATCAGCCAGGGAAATGGCAGACAATTCCAGCCTTAAGAAGTGCAGAGGTTGAAAGTGAGTCCCTGGGTGTACAGTATATTCTTGGCTCAATCTCTCTAGAGCAGGCCATCAAGATATGTGCCAACTGACAGAGATTCCTGGAATCTTTGCTGCTGTCCCAGAAGACTCGGCCAACCACAGAATTGTCTCCAGCAATGTCAGTAAACTGCCACCAGTTAATATCAAACTTCTGCAGAGTCCAGGATAGCACGGTTATGCTCCTAGACCTCTCCACTAGCCCACAGTCATTTCATTGACTGAATAACAAGACTCTGCATTTTATACAGCTTAAGTTTCTGGGCTCTGCAGGCTGAAAAGGGAGTATTTATGGTGTTTCAAAACTCCCACTATTATTTTTGGTAAACATCCTCCCATATTTCTTGCTTCTCATTAATAACTGTATGGCAACAATACCTCAAAGGGAACATCAACTTTTTAAAAAAATTTTTAATGTTTATTTATTTTTGAGAGACAGAGAGAGTCAGAGCATGAGCAGGGGAGGAACAGAGAAAGAGAGAGAGAGACACAGAATCCAATGCAGGTTCCAGGCTCTGAGCTGTCAGCACAGAGCCTGATGTTGGGCTGGAACCCATGAACTGTGAGATCATCACCTGAGCTGAAGTCAGATGCTCAATCGACTGAGCCACCCAGGTGCCCCGAGAACATCAACTTTAAAGTTTGTGAAAGCAAGGGAAGAACTATTGCCAATGTTAGGGCCAGCTCAGGAATGAGAACACTATTCTCAAGCATAATTGCACACACACCTTACAGGTGTTGTAAGGAGGAGCTCGACCATAAACACCCAATTCCCCTCTGAGTGGAAACCCTTAGCAAGGGTCACACCACTGAAGAGAATCTGCTCTGGTCCGACTTTCATCTGTGCTGCCCGACTCTACTGTGTCTCTTCTGTCTTGTCCTACTCAGGTCAATAGTACAATGTTATTTTCTCCTATCTTTGGCCTTTTGCATGAAGACTTTCTTTTATGTGGTTATTATAATTCATCTTAAGGGGGCGCCTTGGTGGCTCAGTCCGTTTAGCCTCTGACTTCAGCCTCGGTCATGATTTTGTTGTTCCTGAGTTCAAGCCCCGCATCAGGCTCTGTGCAGACAGCTCAGAGCCTAGAATCTGCTTCGGATTCTGTATCTCCCTCTCTCTCTCTATGCCCCTCCCTCACTCATGCTTTGTCTGTCTTTCTCTCGAAAATAAATAAAACATTAAAAAAAAGAAAATTCACCTTAAGGACAGTTCTTGAAGAAGTTTGTTCCCTCCAGTACTCTGTACAAATGCAGATCTCTATTACCAAGTGCCCTAGGAATGTTTCTCTCCGTTCTCCTGGCCAACGAGATTGCTCATCCCTCGAGAATGACTTCTCTGCCTTCTTTCTTCAGTCACCTAAGGAATATGCTCTCATATTACCAACCATCAAAGGGTTAACTTTCCTTTAGTGAAAAGAGAAACTTTCTGACTGAGGTCTGAGCTGAAAACCAACGCTTCTTAGGGCAGGGACTTGTGTTATGCGATCTTTAAAATCAATGCTTTGACATTTTTCCAGCTGCTAAAGCTTGGGTTCTGTTTTTAATTTTATTTTAAAATTTATGCACAGTAATATTTACTCTCTTTGTGGTGCGGGCCTATGAATTTTGAAAAATAGAGTGCATAACCACCACAGTCAACATTCAAAATGGTTCCATAATCCCAAAAAACTGCTTTATGCTATACCTCTTCAATCAACCCTTCCCAAGCCCCAACAACTTCTGATCTGTTCTCAGTCCCTATAGTTTTACCTTTTCAAGATTATAGAAATGACATCTTGTAACCTTTTGAATGGTTTCTTTCACTAAGCACAATGCATTTGAAAGTTATTCATGTCATGTATATCAATAGTTCATTCTTTTTTATTACTAAGTAGTATTCCATTGTGTGGGTATTATTTTCCTATGGCTGCAATAACAAATTCCCACAGACCTGGTGGCTTAAAGCAAAGAAATGTACTCTCTCCTATCTCTGAAGGCCAGAAGTCTGAAATCAGTATCCCTGGGCCTAAATCAAGGGGGTGGCAGGGCCTTTGGAGGCTTCAAGGAAGAAGCCTGGCCTGGCATTTTCCAGCCCGAGGTGGCTTTTAGCAATCCATGATTTATGGCCACATCACTCCAGTCTCTGGTTTTGTGGTTGCAGCACCTCCTCTGAGGTCTATATGGAGTTGAATCTCCTTTCTCTGATGAGAATACACATGAATCCCCCCATCTCAAGACACAATCACATCTGCAGTTCTCTTCTTGCTATATAAGGTAACATCCCGGGGGTCACATTTTAGGACATGGATATCCTGAGGGGTGTATTATTCAGCCTTGGACAAATGGTTATGGTTATGCCACAAATGATCTATCCAGTTGTCCATTCGAGGACATTTGGGTCATATCCAGTTTGGAACAATTAGAAATAAGTTATTGGCTATAAGTTATTGCATGAAGAGTTTTGTGGGAACATAGGTTTTCATTTTTCTTGGGTAGACACCTATAAGTGGGATTTCTAGGTCAAATCTTAATAGATGTTCAAGTTTACAAGAAACAGTCAAATTGCTTCCAAAGTGGTTGTACAATTTCACGTTCCCACCGGCAGTATGTGAGAGTTCCAATTCCTCCACTCCTTATCAATGTTTGGTATTGTTAGGTTTCTTAGTTTTAGTCATTCTAGTAGATGTTTAGTTGTATTTCCTTGTGGTTTTAATTTGTACTTCCCTAATGATGGTGATGGTGAGCATTTTTTCATGTGTTGAAATGTTAACGTTACATCATTTCATGCCCTCTCTCAGTTAGCTGCATGAGCTTTAGTAATGATTTAGAAATAATTAACCACTTAATAGGCAAAAATCTTAGAATTATTACTTCTGATGAAATTAAAACTACTGAGTAACTTTCAGTGTAGACGAATAGTAAATATCAAAGTGAATCAATACAACACCCAAAAGCAAACAACTAACCACAAAATGAGCAGAAGAGCTGAATAGATATTTTTCCAAAAAAGACACACAGAGATGTGTGCAGGTGGGGGTGAGGGTAACAAAACAAAAAAGAAAAACTAAGACATAGAGATGTCCAACAGCAACGTGAAGAGATGTTCAACATCCCTAGTTATTAGGGAAACGCAAATCAAAACTGCAATGAAATACCACCTTGCACCTATTAGAATGGCTATTGTCAAAAAGACAAGAAATAACTAGTGTTGGAGGAGATCTGGAGAAAAAGAAACCCTTGCAGACTGTATGTGAATTGTAAATTGGTACAGTTACTGTGGAAAACGGTATGGCAATTCTTCAAAAAATTAAGACTAGAACTACTTTATGACCCAGCAATTCCACTATGAGTATCCAGAGAATAAGGAAACCCTAATTCAAAGAGGCATATATGCCCCTATGTTCATTGCAACATCATTTAATAGCCAAGATATGGAAGCCATGCACATGCGCGCATACCCCCCCCACCCCACCACACAATGGGGGAATACTATTCAGGCCTTTTGCAATAACATGGATGGAGCTTGAGGGTATTAGGCAAAGTGAAAAAAGTCAGAAGGAGAAACACAAATACTGTATGATTTCATTCACAGGTAGAATAAAAAAAATGAACAAACAAAACAAAAACAAACTCAGATGTAGAGAACAGATTGCTGGCTGGACAAAAGAGATGAAGGGAATCAATTGTAAGGTGATGAATGATAGCTAGACTTTTGGGGTGACCATTTTGTAGTGCATACAAATACTGAATAATTGGTATGCCTGAAACTTACTTAATTTTTTAAACTGAGTCAATACAATATTCATAAAATATACCCAAGGTGCATGGTTAGTATGAGATGATTAGCAAGATGATTGGTAAAGAGTATGTGTCTATAATACACATGTGGGGTTTTTTTTTTCATCTTTGTGAACCTCTTTGCATTAAAAATTTATATGCACTAAAATAATTCAGGAGTGTTTCCTTTGAAAAAGTGGGTGTGATATGATACATCTACCTCAGGAAGTCCATATAATTAGATCTTCAGGGCATGCATGGTTGTGACGTCTAACAAATAAATTTGCTTTAAACTAAGTTTCTTAACCATGGAAAAACTTCCTCTAAAACTGCCAGAAACTCCAAATATCATGAGCGTCCTCTGAGGAACCTGGGTAATATTAAGAGTCATTTGAATACAAAGCAATCTTCTATGGAATGCCAAAACTCTCATAGACTAGTCCATGCATAAAATATGCATTCATGTTTCCAGTAGCTTCAGGATAAATATCCTGTGCCAAAGAAATAAAAGAGACAAGGCAGCTACTTCGGGAGACTTGGAATATAGGGGAAGTGAAGATCTCAGTACAAAGGACTCAAGTGTAGAATTGTATTCTCTTTAAAAAATTATGAGAGGAGTTAGTTAGCAAGAATAGTAGTGGAAATGGTGTCCCAGTATCCTTGTCACATGTTAGTAAAAATAATAATTACAGTAACTATCTTTTATTGTATGATTACATGTTTACACTGTTATGCCAGATGCTATTGTAAGTACTTGGCAAAAATTAGCTTAGTCCATACAACTACCCTAAGAGTAGATACTATCTTTACCCCCATCGTAAGGATGAGGCAATAGATACATAAAGAGGCTAAGTAACTTGCCCAAGGTCACAATGAAGGATTAATAGTCAAATGAAAGTAGACAGTCTCCATCACATCAGATGACAGCTGTCCAGGAGATATACTGTGTCTCCCGAGCCTGGCTGATGATCAATATGACCTGTAGAGCTTTTTGAAATTATGATTCCTAGGCCCCAGCCCCAGAGTTCTAGTTCAATTGGTCTGGAATCTGCATTGCTTTTTGCAGGTTCCCCAGGTGATTCTGAGTATTAGCTCAGCTAATGGGACAGTTTCTCATTGGTAATTTAGCAATGGCTTTTTCCTGGTTTCAAAGCACCCAAAAGAGAAATCATAGACCTTCCAAGGATCGTTATTAAGTTCCTCATCATAGTGATGAGGGTTTAAAACAGCACATATTCCAGATCTTAGATAACTACTTTGTCAAAGGCAGGATACTACTTTCTTTTAAAAGTTTGAAACACTATGAGTAAAAGTCAGTGATTCATATTTGACTTAAATATCATACTTCTCATATCTGAACTCATTTTCACTGAAAATTTTTTTCAGTGTTATCCATGTTATACATCTATAATTTATTCCTGTAGTAAGACTCATATTCTCATATTCATTCTTATGGTTTCCCCCTAATGCTGGTGATAACCAAATCTATGTTTTCCCCCCAGATCTTGAACCCCTGACCTGAATATCAAATGGCATAGTGGATGTTTCTTCCTGGAAGAAGAGACTCTGATTGAACTTGCCTGAAACAGATCTCTACACACCACACCCCAACCAAACCTGTTGCTTCTTCTGCATTCCCATTCTTGGCAACTGGCCCACCACCTGCTCAGTAATGCAAGCCAGATGCAGGAGTCACTTGGACTCTATTCTCTCCCCACTTGCCACAACCAATAAATAGGCCATCTCATGGCCTCTCCATTCCCATTGCCACTGTGTCACTTCATGTCTTGTCACCTCTTGCCTGGATACTGCACTGGTCTTCTAGCTCCCTATCTCAGGGCTACCATTTTGCTTTCTCTTTCTATTCTTTCTTTTTGTTGGACAAAGTGTATACTTTTGGATCCAAGCTTATGATTTTTAAAGTTTATTTATTTATTTTGAGAGAGAGTAAGCAAGCAGGGGAATGGCAGAGAGAAAGGGCAGGCATTGTATTGCCAGTGCAGAGCCTGACTTGGGGCTCCAACTCTTGAACAGTGAGGTCATGACCTGAGCTAAAACCAAGAGTCGGACACTTAACTGACTGAGCCACCCAGGCGCCCCCAAGTTTAAGTTTTTTTTAATGTTATATGTCAAATATACAGCTGAATACAGAGAACAAGCAACTGTGTTCTGACTACCAATTTTATCAAAATCCCAATATTGGGATTTTGCCCTTATTTAGAGAAATGAAGATACACAGCTACAGATATAGATATTAGGCCCACCTCCACTAGCCTGCCCCCTTGCCCGAGTCCCTCCCTCCCTAGCATATGTCATGAGCTTACTATCATCACATATACTTCATGCTTTCTCTAGATATTTATGAACTGACAAACAACTTACAGCATTGCTTTGTAGGATTTTAACCTTTACTAAAATGACCTCATGCTATATATTCCCTCTGCAACTTGCTTTACTCACTAGATTTCATTTTTCCTTCCTGTTGACACAAGTTCCGCTAATTCATTCACTTTAACTAGCATATGGTATACATTCTGTGACTACACCACAGTTTATTTATTTATTCTCTGTTGAAGGCCGTTTAGGAATTTTGCTGCTGCCAATAGTGCAGCACGGCTGTCATTGAACAGATGTTGGAGAGGCTCTCTAGGCTGTATTTTCAGGAGTGGCATTACTTTCCTGCTCTCCTGAGCTAGGGAGACAAATCGTATCCTGCCTCGCTTTCTGTAATCTGCACTGCTGCCGGAGTGATTTTTCTGAAATGCAAATCTGCAAACCCGCCATTCCTTGATGAGACTTTCAAGGCTCTGACTCCGTCGCCGGCCATGTCTACCCACTCCCCACCCTGAATGCCCAGCCAGTCTCCCTCGGAATGTCTCTTTGCTTCCCGTCTTGCACCCGACTGCCCTATCCTCACCCCATACCCTCCGCTTTCCTACCAGGAAATATCTACTTGCTCTTCAAGGTCCCCTACGCACTGAAATCTTTCCTCACCTGCCAGCGGTCACTGGTTTGAATCCCAGTTCCTCTACTTACTAGGGCAAATCTTTCCACTTCCCTGAGCTCAGTTTTCTCATCTACCCAATGAAGATAATAATGCCTACCTCATATGCCTACCATCAAATTTGATCCTTGATAGAGAGCATTTCATTCATATAGTGCTTGACAATAAAAGTTTTCTTCTGTTCATTTATCTTTTTAAGTATTTTTTAGAATTATTTCTTTTTGTTCCTGTTAGCTTTTTCTTTACAGAGCTCCCCTCACCCCTACCCCCAACTATTAGCAGTCTGGGCCCATGTCTAATTCACGGTTATAGCACCACCAGCTCAGGGCCTGGCATACAAAAGGCACACAATAGGGGCACCTGAGTGGCTCAATGAGTTAAACGTTGACTCTTGGTTTCAGCTCAGGTCATTATCTCATGGTTCATGAGTTCAAACCCTGCATCACTCCATGCTGTCAGCGGAGAACTTGCTTGGGATTCTCTCTCTATCTTCCTCTCTCTCTCTGGCTTTCCCCTGCTTGTACTCTCTCTCTCTCTCTCTCTCTCTCTCTTTCTTTCTCTCTCCTTCCCTCCCTCTTTCTCTCTCAAAATAAATAAATAAACTTTAAAAGTGAAAAAAACAATTAAGGAGATGGAGGGAAGCAAACCATAAGAGATTTGACTCTTAAATACTGAGAACAAACTGAGGGTTGATGGGGGTGGGGGAGAGGAGAAACAGGTGATGGGCATGGAGGAGGGCACTTGCTGGGATGAGCACTGGGTGTTATATGGAAACCAACTTAACAATAAATTATATTTAAAAAATAACAAAATTTAAAAAATAAAGAAAAGGGACACAGTAATTTTTTTTAACATTTATATATTTGTTTTGAGAGAGGGACAGAGAGAGTGTAAGTGGGAGAGTGGCAGAGAGAGAGAAAGAATCCCCAAGCAGGTTCCACACTCTCAGCGTAGAGCCCTAGGCAGGGCTTGATCCCATGAAGCATGAGATCATGACCTGAGGCAAAATCTAGAGCCCGACACTTAACTGACTGAAGCACCCACGTACCCCAGCACACAATAAATGTTAAGTGAATAAATAAATGAGTCTTCGGGCTCTCAGAGCTGCTAGTTAACAATGTATTTAATACTTAGTCATAGATGGTATCTTATTTCCACAGAAAAATGCAAACTCTCATGACATAATCTTTGTTTTCCTTTTACTATCAAAGCTTTTTATAAAGCTTCCTGCCCCATTTCTTTAAGCTGGTAATGATTTATGCAAGCTGATCAGTAAATAGTATTAAAAGAATTTGTTTTGTCACTTGGTTGTTGCCTGGAGAAAAGGTTTGCTATAAAAGAAAACAAAACCCCAAAGCATCGTGGTTCTTTTGGTTTTGTTGCTCACTTACAGTCTTATTGAGGCATGAATTAGTACTGAGAATTAGATTTTTTTTAAAAGGACAGTTTCCAAAATCCACAGTTCTGTGAATATAAACTCAACATTAGATAATGCAAATACAGATGCTTCTGACCTAGAAGGGAGAGTGGATTGGGAAGGAGGTATGGGAGACAAGGAGATGACACTATTTTCACTTCCTTCCACTGTCTCTAACTTCTTCAGCACTTAGAAACTGGGGGAAATGCCTCACAGTGGGGTCCTTTAGGCCTCCTCAAGCATTCTGTATGGCCAAGACGGTCATCTTCCATTGGTTTCTGCTCAGGTGCCCTGTCCTGGCTGTGCTGCTGTCTCCCCACAGTACAGTGCCTCTCTCTGCATCCCTGGGTGTCGGAGCTCCTTCCCCAAGTTGGTTCCTGTTCTCCCAACACCCCAGGCCACGCCTCACAGCCATCCTGCCTCATATATACAGCTCTCCTGAAGCAGATTGCCGCTCTGACTTCTGAGCTTTAAATTTAATTGGACATGCTGTTCTTAATGGCTAAATCTGGTAATCCTAAACAGAGGGAGATCTCTTACTCCCAGGGATAGTAAATCCTACCCCAGCCCTAGGGTAGACCCAGTTCTAAGTCACTCAGGATTTCTCACCCCCCCTTAATGATGGTCTCATCTTTGTTTATCATCCAGTTATGATTAGTGAGATGAGGGGAAATCTACTGAGAAGAAATGCCTTATGAGAAAGCTCTATACATTTTCCTCTTCTTTCTGCTTTGAAAACAACTATCAGAGGTATAATAGTGATCTTTTCAGTAGGAGTCAACAGACATTAAGGAAAAAGAATTATCCAACCCCGTGGTTCTCACAGTGTGGTCCAACGACCTCAGGTTCCCTCAGGGCCTTTCAGGGGTTCTCAAGGTCTTCTCTTTTCCAACTATGTACCTGTGAGACCAGATTTCCCTCCTATACTCCAACCAAATAACCAACAGATTGACTGCAGATCAGGGAAGCTACTTGTTCTTTATTAAGCCAGAGATTAAAGAGATTTGCAAAACAATGCTAATCTTCTGCTGGCTGATTTTCTTTTTGTTTTGAAAGTATAGCTATTTTTCATAAAACTATGTCAGTGTGTAATGCGCTTATCATTATTTTTCAAATGAATTAGTAAATAACTTTTTAAATTTATTAGTTCTCTTTCATGGTAAATATCAAGATATATAACTCACATAAACAAAAGCCTTTGGGGGATCTTCAATAATTAAAAAAGCTTTTTTAATGTTTATTTTTGAGAGAGAGAGAAAAAGAGAGACAGAGTACGAGCAGGGCAGGGGCAGAGAGAGAGAGAGACAGAGTCTGAAGCTGGCTCCAGGCCCTGAGCTGTCAGCACAGAGCCCAATGTTGGGCTCTAACCCACAAACTATGAGATCATGACCTGAGCCGAAGTCGAACGCTTAACCATCTGAGCCACCCAGGCACCTCATTTATTTTTAAAAATGTGAAGAGGTTCTGGACCCAAAAGTCTGATGTCCACTGACCCAAACAGTAGTCTGACAACAATGTAAGCTGCTCACCCAATATAATTAGCCATAAACTTCTGGATTAAAA
Source organism: Suricata suricatta (assembly GCF_006229205.1). Taxonomy (NCBI): domain Eukaryota; kingdom Metazoa; phylum Chordata; class Mammalia; order Carnivora; family Herpestidae; genus Suricata; species Suricata suricatta. The sequence goes on from NC_043708.1 coordinate 42,576,600, forward strand.
AAAACCTTTTTTAAACATTTATTTATTTTTGAGAGACAGAAAGAGACAGAACATGAGCAGGGGAAGGGCAGAGAGAGAGGGACACACAGAATCTGAAGCAGGCTCCAGGCTCTGAGCTGCCACCACAAAGCCTGACGCGGGGCTCGAATTCACAAACTGTGAGACCATGACCTGAGCTGAGTTGGATGCTCAACCAACTCAGCCACCCAGGCGCCCCTAAGCCTCTGGAGTTTTTACAATGAGGAAAGTGAACCTCTAACTGTTTGACTCCTCTAATAAAGAGCTGATCACAACTTCAAATGATTTATGAGGTAACTCAATAATGAGTAGTCATTGATGAGGCATTATTTAAAACCAATCAATTGAAGACAGTTTTAATCACTCATGGTTATTGACTAGTAATGAAATGAAGTAATAAAACAACAAAGTCACTACCATGTGCAGTATGATTTACAGAAAGAAAGAACTGGAAAAATAGAAACCTTTCAAAGGCACAAAAGGGTAACTGTAGAAAATTGGTCTTGGGATTTTCACCGAGTTTCCCCACCTCATGGGAAGTATCTCTGTAATAAATATTCAATGTTTACATTAAATACATAGTATGAAACACAGAATAATAAAAAAAAACAAAGCATGAATCCCATAGCCCTGACCTAAGGAGTTTACCTCGAAGATTTTTAAGACCTTATTTAGATTCTTGGATCTTATAGCTTCTTAATTATGGAGACTACCTGTGTGCTCTTTTTTCAATTGCATCTGAGCTCCTTAATTTTGACACATAATAATTACCTTATTCTTGTCAAATACCTGTGACTTAACTTAAGCTCTCACCCTTTACACCTGTTCCTTTGTTCACTGAGTGTCCATTTACACAGTATTAGCAACAAAAGTGTTGCCAAGTAGTTATATGAAATATCTTGATTCTTCTCCATTTTAAGAACAAAAGTATAACTTCCTGTCACTTCAACAACACTCCTCCAAAAAGGAAAAAAAAAAAGCAAATACCAATGGTGTCCATGCAGTTAGCAGTATTAAAGTTAATGTAAGATATAAGCCTGGTCTCTATTTTCATGAAACTACTCATGAGGTATTTGGGCATAGAGAGAAGGATAAAAAAAATCTTGCATTCAGCATTGCTAGGCTTTTAAAAAACAGCCAACAGTATGAAATTCTGCCATAGGCATTAAACTGATAAAAGTAAACCACTGTCAATGTGTTTTTACAGCTCCATGTTTGTTCTGGAAGGAACACACAACTACTGCATTCAAACTCCACAGATGCTTAAAGGTAAAATGTAGCAAATCTGGTATTAAATGAAAAATGGTTGACTAGCTTTCTGTATTCAGAGAGCTCTATAGCCTTCAAGGACTGGGTTTGTTTTTTGCTTGTTTGGTTGGTTTTTTAATGTTTATTTATTTTTGAGGGAGAGAGAGACAGAAACAGAGTGGAAGCAGGGAGAGGCAGAGAAAAAGGAAGACACAGAAACTGAAGAGGCTGCAGGTTCTGGGCTGTCAGCACAGAGCCCTGTGAGGGACTCAAACCCATGAACCATAAGATCATGACTTGAGCTGAAGTCAGGCGCTTAGCCAACTGAGCCACCCAGGTGCACCTTTCCCCACCCCTTTTCTTTCCTTCAAAGACTGGTTTTAAAAGAGGAATTAATGGCTGCCTTTATTTTTGCATTCTAAAAGAATTTTCATGGAGAAGTCATACATCTTCTTGTACTAATAAGAAAGTTTGGTAAAACTGGACTTTTAAAAACTTCAGTCTTTTTAAAAAATTGTGGTAAAATACACACAACAAAACTTACCATCTCAGCCATTTTTGAGTGTACAGTTTAGTAGTGTTAAGTATATTCATGTTTTTGTGCGACCATCTTTTGAACTTTTGCATCTTACAAAACTGAAACTCTACACTCATTGAGCAGTAACAAGCCATTTCCCCCTTCCCCCAAGCCTCTAGAAACCACCAGTCTGCTTTCTAGGAGTTTGATTATTCTAGATACTTCACATAAGTAAAATCATACATTACTATTTTGTGAGTTGGGTTTTTTTTTAGCATAATGTTCTCAAGGTTCATGCACATTGTAGCATGTGTCAGAATTTCTTTACACTTAAAAAGCTTCAATCTTCTATTGTGTTATTGTAAAGCCCTATTTCAGGCTACTTTGGCATCGATGAAAAGGAAGGGAGAGAAATACACTGTTTAGAAATAGTGTTTTCATAATCAACTTTTAAGTAAACTATGTAAATGTGTGCGCATACAGGATATGTGTTTACATTATAGTGAACACTGTAGAATAATGAAGTAAAGAGACATTCAGAAGCAACCTTTAATACTTATATATATATTTGAAGATCTAATGGGCTTTATTAAACAATGGATGAATCGGGCAGTACTTCATATGGCAAGTAGAGAGGCACTCTCCAATCTTTAATACTTTAAATAATGCAAGAATTTGCTATGTGGAGAGGAGAGACACTAAAAACCTGAAGCATTCCATCACAGACATGTCTCATGTCTGTTGGCCCATAGGTGGCCAACAAAGAATGGAGGTCTACTGGGTAGCCCTGCTTTCTTTAGAGACTTCCTTTTCTGTAAAGTGTACATGGAGGAGGGTGGTCTCAGGGTTCCAACCCAGCTATTAAGGGACACTTGTGATTCCAAAACTTAACAGCAATTCATAGTTTTGTGCATAATTAGTCCATTAGCATGTTCAGGATATGAAAAAGAAAATTCATCAGTTGATCAATTATGAATTGCTAGACTAAAGTCTGAAATTGCCAGTATGTTACCATTGTGACATACAAAAATGGCCCTTTCACATTGTGTGGCTTAGTAAGATTCTACTTCTTGTTTTCTTCATGTTAGAGAATTAATGAAAATGCATGTTATGGTGAAACAAAAATCATAAGTAAGCAATTAAAAATGCAAGCAACAGATTCAGGACACCTGGGTGGCATCCTGGCTCTGTCTCGTTGTGGATGTGTGCACTTGGGCAGTCCTAACCTTCCTGGGCCTACTCATGGGTAAAAAGCAGGTAAGAATCCCACTCTGAGGGTGGGGAGGTAACAATGAGATAAGATGCTTCAAGTGTGTTTTTGTGTTCTTTTCTTATTTGAGAGAGAGCACATGCATGGGAGAAGGACAGAGACAGAAGGAGAGAGAATCCCAAGCAGGCTCCTTGCTCACAGTAGAGCCCAAGGTGGGGCTCAATCCCCTGACCCTGGGATCATGACCTGAGCTGAAATTGAAAGTCAGACGCTCAACCAACTGAGCCAACCAAGATGCTTCAAGTGCTTAGCAGAGTGCCTGGTGCTTAGTAAGCCGTAAGTTAGTGCTGTTACAGCAACAAAAACTCAAAAAGTTTCACAGATGATGGCTTCTATAAGGTAAGGTAATTTTGATTATGAGGACCAGACTCCATCTGGCTACTGTAAGTGGAGAGACTGGAAAAATCACTGCAAAGCACAGCAACGACCACAGTGCTCGCAATTCGTTTCCAGCACAGACCCCAGCATCTGCTGCTCTTCTTTCTGGAGCACATGTCCTCCAGAGATGGGAGCGTCAGATTGGCCTGTCACTGCTGATTTTTGTGTACTTCTGTGAGAGAACGCCATAGAACGTGAGGACTGAATGACTCTCCGTTGTGATTTTTGAGCTTCCTGCCTCCCTAGAAACCAGCTGGCTTCTGGTTGCTCCATTTACTGTGTACCAGCCAACACAAAATGAAATGCTCATGTTGTAATTTAAAAATTAAGCATATCTCAGAGGATCGCCATGCGGGGTGCACATCAGTATTTAACAAACAGTCTGCGAGTCCAATCACAGGAATGGTTTAGAATAATCTGCTGCTCACAGGCCTCAAGCCCTCTCAGAAGTCAGAGCTTGTCAAATGAGGAAATGAAAAAGCTACATCACATTCAGCTGTTTCATTTGCCTTATAGGGCAAGGCTGTATTTTCTCACTGAGGCCCTTTGTGTTAGCTTGGCACTCATATCAGTATATTTTAGGCCTATGGAGACAGGGTGCCACACTCATTAAGCCGAAGAGTCTCTCTAATGGGCCTGGGTTTGAATTGGCTTCACCACTTACTAGCTGTGTGATGCTTTGCAAGTTATTCGACCTTTCTCTGCCTCTATTTCCTTAGCTGTAATTTAGAGAAAGTAATAGAAACTATCTCATTATTGGCTATTGGCAGGATGAAATGACTATATGCAGAACACTTAGAAAAATGCCCGACAGGGGCGCCTGGGTAGCTCAGTCGGTTAAGCACCTGACTTCAGCCAGGTCATGATCTCACAGTTACTGGGCTCGAGCCCCGCATCAGGCTCTGTGCTGACAGCTCGGAGCCTGGAGCCTGCTTTGCATTGTGTCTCCCTCCCTCTCTCTGCACCTCCCTGCTCACACCCTGTCCCTCTCTCTTTCTCTCAAATATATATAAAGATTAAAAAAATAAAATTAAAAAATCAAATGTTTATAACAGCCATCCATTAGGATGTAAAGTGGTATCTCTGTAGTTTGGGTTTACGTTTTCCTAACGGTTACTCTTCATGTGCTTCTCTTCATGTGCTTATTGGCCATTTGTATATCTTCTTTGGTAATTTTTTACACACAGATTTCCTAAGTTTAATCCCTAAATATGATTAATGAGATTTAATCTATTAGCGTGCAATAAGTATCTTTTACTGTGTCTATACACCATCTGTATGCCTGGCATAGTTCATAACAACCCCAGTAAGGTGCTGTGTTCTGTTCCCCACTCACCCAGTTGTGACTGGGATAGCCAAGGTGACGATGGACAGGCAGTCTCTTGAGCAGAGGGAGTCAAGGCAGCCCAACACTGAAAGTTGTTCTCTTCCTGCTGAAATTCTTCCACGTGTCACAGCCCTTGCAGAAGGCGATTGATGGCTGCCAGAATTCAGGGGCTTTTCCTGGTAGCTGTAGCAAGGATTTTGCAGAATTGGTGTCACACATATTATATATAACAAGAGCCTTAAAAATATAGTTCTTCGATACTCTGCACTTTAAAGCTGCACTGTGAGCAATTTCACACAGGGGAATAAAGGATTCCCTGCATTGAGGGCTTCTGCTCTGACAATAGAAAGTGATGCAATCATCACTGGATGCAGAATAGATCTGAAGACAGGTACAGGCAGATTTGGAGACAAACAGACAAGAGAATGGCTCAGAACAAAGGCAGATACATTTCCCTTAGCCACAGCTGTGTGACGGCCACACCAATATCTAAAGGACACAGGACTCCAGATTAATTTCTTCATAAATTTATTTGGCAAATACGAACACACACCTACTATGTGACAGACACTGTTTTAGGCTCACAGTAGTAAACAAAACAATCCCTAAAATCTTAGCACTTACATTTTATTGGAAGAGGTAGAAAATAAATGAGCAAAAATATATGCTTGAGCTGGAGATAAGTACTAAGCAGGAAATAGAAAAATTAGAGTCATATTTAATTTTCTGTAAATTATAACTCTCTATATATTGTATAGTTATACCTAAGCTATATATGCACATAGATTATTTTATAACATGGACTCAATCATCTCAACTAATCTTCTTGTCTTTCAAAGCCCCAAGTACAGAATGTCTACAAGTATTATTAAAGAGAATAGTCCAAACCCAAAGAGCCAGCCTATGCCCACAACATGTGTGCCAAGCAAGCAACCCTCTCTGAATGGAGCCTCATATAAAAAATAACCAAGTAGAAGATGCACTGCTAAGTGAGAAAGGAACAATTTGGAAATAAAAGAGTCAAGGGGCACCTGGGTGGCTCAGTCGGTTAAGCGTCTGACTTCAGCTCAGGTTTTGATATCTCAGTTTGTGGGTTCAAGCCCCTTGTCTGGCTCAGTGCTGACAGCTCAGAGCCTGGAGCCTACTTCAGATTCTGTGTCTCCTTCTCTCTCTGACCCTCCCCTGCTTGCACTCTGTCTCTTTCTCTCTCTCAAAAATAAATATTTAAAAATTTGTTTTTAATAAAAAGGAAAATAAAAGACTCATTGGGTGCCTGGGTGGCTCAGTTGGTTAAGCATCCAACTTCAGCGTGGGTCATGATCTCAAGGTTCGTGGGTCTGAGTCCCTCATCAGGCTCTGTGCTGACAGCTCTGAGCCTGGAGCCTGCTTCGGATTCTGTGTCTCCCTCTCTCTCTCTCTGCCCCCCCCCAACTCCCACTCTGTCTCTTTCTCTCTCAAAAATAAATAAGCATTTTTAAAAAGGAAATAAAAGAATCAAGAAAATGAGAAGACTAGCCATTGACAGAGAAAATATTTGCAAAAGACACATCTGATAAAGGTCTAGTATCCAAAATGTACAAAGAATTCTTAAAACCCAACAATAAGAAAACAAACAGCCTGACTTCAAAAATTGGCAAAAGATCTTACCAGACACCCTACCAAAGAAGATATACCAATAGCAAGTAAGCCTATGAAAAGATGCTCCACATCATGTCGTCAGAGAAATGTAAATTAAAACAACCACGAGATATCACTACTGTGTTGGAAAAACTCAATTCTCTTCCCGTGTGTCTGTTTTCCTCTCATACAACTGCCACACTCACAACACTGACATCAGGTGTGTATGGTAGGGGGTGTTTTCCCAGCCAAGCAATTCTGTGACACCAGCTGGACGTCCTTCAACTGAACTCAAATCTGACACTATTTCTCTGGAGGAACATTCAGCTCCCACAGCACCACCTCCACTGACCTTCAGATTCCAATCGCCAAGTCCAGATTTTCACCTGTGCTTCTGATCCATTGTCTATGGACCAGAGGTTCTCACTACCCTCTCTTTGGGTCCAATTAGTTTGCTAGAGCAGCTCACAGAACTCAGGAAAAAATTTACTTACTGTTTACCAGTTTGCTATAAGAGGCTATGATAAAGGATACAGGTGAACAGCCAGCTGGAAGAGATTCGTAGGTTAAGGAATGTGGGAAGGGGAGTGGAATATCTTCTCCGGGCTCCCTCATTTAATTGATCATTCATTCCATTTCCAGCCCTTCTCTCCTCTCTGGAGAATGGGGGGTTGAGCTGAAAATCACGTCTTCTAATAATGGCTTGATCTTTCTGGTGACCAGCTTCCTTCCAGAAACCCACCAAGAGTTGCCTCATTAGAACAAAAGATGCTCCTATCACCCAAGAAATGCCAAGAGATTTAGAAGGCCGGTATCAGGAATGGGGGTAAAAGAGCAAATATTAGAACAAAAGGTGCTTCTAGTGCTCTTATTACTTAGGAAATTACAAGGGTTTTCAAAGCTCTATGCCAGAAACTGACACATGTGTACACAATATGTATTATGTATATATATGTCATGTGTATATATAATATATGTAATATATATATTTTCCCCCTCCCCAATAGCTCACAATTATACACCTATCAGGGTGACCAAAATCCAAAACACTGACAGTACCAAATGCTGTCAAGAATGTGGAGTAACTGTACAAAGCTAGTGGGAATGAAAAAATAGTACAGCTACTTTGGGAGACAGTTTGGCAGTTTCTTACAAAACTAAACATACTCTTACCATAAGATCCAACAATCGTATTCCTTGGTATTTACCCAAATGAACTGAAAAACTTATGTCCACACAAAATTCTGCACATGGATGTTTATAGCAGCTTTATTCATAATTGCTGAAATGTGGAAGCAACCAAGATGTTCTTTACCAGGTGAGTGGATAAATAAACTGATGCATACAGTCAATGGGACATTACTTAGTGCTAAAGAAAATGAGCTATCAAGACTTAAAAAGACATGGAGGACACTTAAATGCATACCACTAAGTGAAAGAAGCCAATCTGAAAAAGCTACGTACTGAATGGTTTCAACTTTGACATTCTGGAAAAGGCAAAACTACGGAAACAGTAAAAAGATTGTAATGGGTTGGGGGAAAGGAGGAATAAATAAGCAGATAAATAAGGGGGGGAAGCCTAGAGGATTTTTTAGGGCAATGAAATTATTCCCTATGACACTACAGTGATTCATACATGTCATTACACATTTGTCGAAACCTGTAGAATGTACAATGCCAAGAGAGTACCCTGATGTGACTAGGTGATAATGATGTATCAATGTGGATTCATCCATTGTAACCAATGTACCACTTTAGTGGGGGATGTTGGTGATGAGGCAGGTTATGGGATGGGAGGGAAGAGGTATATGGGAACTCTCAGCACTTTTTACTCAATTTTGCTGTGAGACTGAAACTGTTTTAAAAAATAAAGTTTGCTGATTAAATAACAACAACGCAGTGCCTGAATTCCTGGCCAGCATAAATAGTGTTTGAGATCTCCCCAGAAAGGCACTCCTGAATACACTGACAAAGAACTCAGAGAGAGAGGCAAATAATATGTGTTTAATTGATTGGCAATGACAGTCATACAATCATGAACATCCTCTGTCACTCTCTGTGCAGCAACCACTGTTCTAAAGCTTTACATTAAGTCTTCATCAACAGCTGATGAGGTAGATAGATTGTCACATTGCAATCATCTAAAGTAAAACTTCACTTAGAAACCGGTACTGAGGGGCGCCTGGGTGGCTCAGTTGGTTGAGCGTCCAGCTTTGGCTAAGGTCATGATCTCACAGGGTCATGATCTCACAGTTTGTGGATTCGAGCCCCACATCAGGCTCTGTGCTGAGAGCTAGCTCAGAGCCTGGAGCCTGCTTCGTATTCTGTGTGTCCCTCTCTCCCTGACCCTCCCCTTCTCACGCTGTCTCTTTCTCTCTCAAAAATAAATAAAACATAAAAAAAAAAAACCAAGGTACTGAGCTTGAGTAACACACTGTGTTGTTAAAGATGGAAGAAATAGGCACCGTCATGCCTGGTAGACTCCACTTTCCCAGAAGGCTGTTTGACACTACAATCTTTCAAACCCTTTGGCCCAACAGTTCTTGTTCTAAGAATGTGTCTTACTGATATATTCACACTTAATTACAGAGAATTTGTGTATAAGGATATTCATTGTAGCACTATTTATAGTAGACAACTTACACACCCATCAAAATAGCTAAGATAAGAACAACTGACAATATGAGGTGCAGGCGAGCCTGCATGCATTGTTGGCGAGAAAATGAAGCGGTACAGTCACTCTGGAGAACAGGTGGGCAACTGCTCATGAGGCTGAACATAAACGTGCATAAAACCCAGTAATCCCACTCCTACATGCTTACCGAAGAGAAATAAAAACAGGTCCACGTAAACGTTTGCATGAAAGATAGCAAATTTATTCATATTTATTCATATTTATTCATATTTGCCCCAAGCCGGAAATAACCCAATGTCTTATGATTGGTGAGTGGATCAACAAACTGTGGTATATCCATACAATGGAATATAACTTGGTAATAAAAGGTAATAAATCATTGATACATGCATGGATAAATCTCAGTTGTGTGGTGCTCAATGAAAGAAACTAGACCCAAGGCTACCCCCTATATGATTCAATTTATATGATATTTTGGAAAAGACAAAATATAGTAACAGAAAGCAGATGAGTGGTTGCCAGGGGCTGGGCATGAGTGCAGGGGACTGTCTACAAAGCTGCCCTGGGGAGCTTCTGGAATGATGAACATTTAAAAAATTTTTTTAAATATTTTATTTATTTTTGAGAGAGAGAGATAGCACGAGCAGGGGAGGGAGTCAGAGAGAGAGGGAGACACAGAATCTGAAGACAGACTCCAGGCTCTGAGCTAGCTGTTAGCACAGAGCCTGATGCAGGGCTTGAACCCACAAACCGTGAGATTATGACCTGAGCTGAAGCCAGATGCTCAACCAACTGAGCCACTCAGGCACCCCTGGAGTGATGAACTTTGATCCACCTACCAAAAGTCATAGTGTTGTGAATGTAAAAGGGAAAATTCAGTGCATGTATTACCTCTATCATCTTGACTTTTTAAAAAAATACTGGAAATGTCAATATCATCAGTCAGGGATTAAGTAAATTATGGTACAGACATAAATAAAATATTGTGGCCCTTCTGAAGATGATGAAGTCTTGAACATACACATAAATAATTATCAAGATGGGTAGATTAGAAATGTTTAAAAGCACAGTTCAGTAGACAGTGTAGTATGTTACCAACTGCTTTTAAAGAAAGAGGAAAACTGAGGGGCACCTGGGTGGCTCAGTCAGTTAAGCGCCAGACTCTTGATTTCAGCTGAGGTCATGATCTCACAGTTCATGGGAGCAAGTCCCACACTGGGCTCTGTGCTGACAGTGTGGAACCTGCTTGGGATTCTCTCTCCCTCTCTATGCCCCTCCCCTGTTCATTCTCTCTCATTCTCTCTCTTTTTGTCTAAAATAAATAAATAACAAACAAAGGGGACAAACTAAGGATCTGTTTGCATATCCATGGGATACCTCTGAAAAGATATGTAGGAAAGTACACATAACAATTACCCCGGGGGAGGAGGACTGGGTGACTAGAAGTCAGAGGTCAGCAGAGACTTACTTCTTAATCCATTGACTGATTTAAATTTAATTTTTTTCTTATGTGCATAAAACTTTTAAATTTAAATTAATTTTTTTTAATTTATTGTACACCACCCGGCTGAGTGCAGATGCAGCTTGATGGCGCCTCCTCTTGGCCCCACTGAGTATTGCTTTCTTGTTGCCTGGGGCCTCTCTGGCACATACTCCATAAGCTGCCTGTAGGAGTCCTTTCAGCCATCCTGAATGATGAGGGACTTATCACTGTCCTAGATGAAGGAGTAGTAGAGGAGACCGTTGATCGTCCACATCTGCAGTGGACATGTCTGAGGCATGGTCCACAGAGCTCTGTAGAGGGTCTCTACTGGGATTGAACCCCAGTTGCCCAGCATAGGAACCAGCTCACTGACTCCCCATTGCATTGGTTTTGTCTCCTGCCTTATTTGATTCTTAGAAGAACCTCCCCTCCCCACTCCCGCTTCCTGGAATTCTCCCCCAGATGAACTACTTGCATGCAAAATAAATTAATAAATAGCACACATGCAATAATTTCACATTTGTTTTAAATGAGAATTAGAATTCATTAACAGTAGCATGTACATAGAAGAAAATTAACAGACTAGGCAGATTTGCCATGTGGTACAGATTGAAGGCTCTGGGGTCAGTGTGGCTGGTATGAAGCCCAGCTCTGGCATCTTCTGGCTGTGACCATGAGCAAGTTAACCCCTCTATACTTCCACTCCTTTATCTGTAAAATGGGGAGAGGAATAGCATCTCTCACATGGTTGTCTGAGTGTTACACCTGAAGATACATGTAAATCACTTAGGGCTCAATAAACAAACACATAAACAAGCAAACAAATACATGTTAGTTAGCAAGATTTTCCATTTTCTTCAGGACAGTAGTCACTAAAGGGACTATATATGTCTGCAACACAGACATTTTATATGATGAATGTGTATTTCTTTGATAAATAAAAAACTTAAAGAATAGGGAGGGGCTATGCAAAGTGAATCCCTTTGCTGCTCAAAAATTGACCTGCACAATGAGAAAGAATGGCATATGGCCATTTGTAGGAAAGTGGATGGACCTTGAGGGTGTC
>NC_043708.1:42588258-42650163 GCF_006229205.1 Suricata suricatta
GTAGAATTTAGGGGGCACCCAGGTGGCTCAGTTGGTTAAGCGTCCAACTCTGGATTTCAGCTCAGGGCATGATCTCACAGTTCGTGAGTGCAAGCCCCATTTTGGAATTCTCTGTCTCCCTTTCTCTTTGCCTCTCTCTCTCTCTTTCTCTCTCAAAAACAAACAAACAAACAAACAAAAAGAAATGTAGAATTGAGAACCCAGCCCAGACCTCCTAATCAGATACTCATGACCCAGGCTATTTGAAGCATAGTAACATTCTCTATGGCCTTGTGACCACAAGAGTCAAACCATGATTTTACTACATGGAATCTACATTATTTTTAAAATTATGAGATGAAATAATACTTTATTTAGTTCTCTCTCTGTCTCTCTTTCTAACACAAGCTGGGTTTAGAGCCTATATTTATCTTTAAATAAAATGTTGAGGGGCGCCTGCCTGGCTCAGCTGAATAAGCATCAGACTCTTGATCTAAGCTTAGGTCTTGATCTCAGTGTCATGAGTTCAAGCCCTGCGTTGGGTTCCATGCTGGTGTAGTCTACTAACTAAATTAATTAATAAATTAGTTAAGTGTTGAACCAAGTAATAGTTTTGAAATTACAAACAGTATCACTATTTAGACCTATAGATTTTTTAACTCTCACTGGATATCATTTTTCCAAAATTTTATTTTTCTGACTGAATTAACTTTTAGAAACTCCAAAATGGGTGCACCTGGGTGGCTCAGTCAGTTGAGTGTCCAACTCTTGATTTTGGCTCAGGTCATGACATCATGGTTTGTGAGTTCGAGGCCTGCATCGGGATCTGTGCTGGCAGCACAGAGACTGCTTGGGATTCTCTCTCTCTGCCTCTCTTCTGCTCTCTATCTTTCAAAATAAATCAATCAATAATTTTAAAATGTATTAAAAATAAAAATAAAAAAAGAAACTCTAAAATGTACTTTGGTGATCATTTAAAGATCACTGCATAGAACTTATCAGAATTTAAATTTTCTTGAAAATCAACAATCATTCTAATAAAATTTTCATTTCCATTTTATATAAAATTATGTTTAATACATAATGTGGTTCTGTTTTTATTTTAAAAATGTATTCTGAATGTAGATGTGCGTTTGAGGTGGATATACTGCATTCACCATGTGAAACGTCTTGCAAGATGTGTGTTTTAAACTTGGCCCCCCAGGGGCTGCTGGGTGGCTCAATCAGTTAAGTGTCCAACATCAGCTCAGGTCATGATCTCATGGTTCACGGGTTCGAGCCCCATGCTGAGCTCTAAGCTGACACCTCAGAGCCTGGAGCTGCTGTTTCCCCTTCTTTCTATCCCTTCCCTGCTCACAGTCTGTTTCTCTTTGTCTCTCAAAAATAAATAAACATAAAAAATTTTTAAAAATAAACTTGGCCCCCAAATCTTTGTTATTTTTCCCATTTATGGTGGGGTCCCCTTTCTCTTGAATCTGGGTGAGCTTATGGTTGTTTTGACCAATAGAGTACGGAAGAAGTGACACTATGTGGATTCTGAAGCTAATTCATAAATAGTCATGGAGCTTCTGTTTGATTGTCTTAGAATGCTCACTCTCCAGAAGTGCACTCTTTTTTTAAAAAAATGTTTTATTTTAAGTAGGCTCCATACCCAATGTGGGACTCGAACTCACAACCCCAAGATCAAGAGTCTCATGCTCCACTAACTAAGCCAGCCAGGCACCCCAGAAGTTTGCTCTTAAGACACTTCCCAGAACCCGGCTGCCATGCTGTGAAAAGCCCAAAACACACACACACACTGTGAGGAGGCCGAATTTAGATGCTCAGACGCTAGGCAGAATCCCAGCCAAGTCCCGCCTTCAGGTTGTCCCAGCACAATCAGCAGACCTGTGCCTGAAGAAGCCACCAGATGATTCTAGTCCCAGCTAGTGAGTCACCAGCAGTCCTCGCAGCTGAGGTCCAGGAGCAGAGACAGCCACTCCACGGTCCTCTGTGTGAATTCCTGAATTCCACACAGAATCCACATGCACCGTAAGACGTCTTATGCCACTAGGTTTGGATGGATAATTATATGCAGAATAAAAAACTAAACAACAGATAACTAAATGCCAAAGACCTAATAATGGGATTGAGATCGTTTTCCTTATATTTTCAACTTCTCTATGTATATTATATATAGGCCAAACAATGTTTTACAAAGAATCTCAGGAATAATTACAAAAATGCTAAGAAGCCCGCTCTCTCCAAGTTTGGCTTCTGCTCCTTATCCAAGGCCTCTAACCAAGAGAAATTCCAGAAAGAAAACTCCAAAGAGAAACTCTGAAACTCCAAACTACGAAAGGAAAAACATGAAGAGCAATTTTAGGATTACAGAAATGACCTTGAAGTTATTGTTTTTACCGACATCGAATTTACTTTCTTTTTCTTAAGAACCCAAATGACGAAGTTTATTTCTTCCCCAGTTTTGAAGAATACCTAAGAGTTGTTGAGATGGGTGATTCCTACTGTTCAGACACAAGAAGAAACTTACAAACGTACGTTTGGCATAGTAAATGCCACCAATTAATTATACAAACAAGTTGGAAAAAGCTCAAATTATGTGAAGAATGTGTACAAGCCCGTAAACTGACTTTAATTACTACTCGAACTACCCAAAGCGGGGAATTAGTGGATCAGGTTTGGAGCAAGAGCTTGGTAGATTTTTTTATATTTAAAAATAACTTACACATGGTAAGTACTTAACAATTTAAAGATCACTTTCAGATAGGCCATCAAGTAAGCCTCCCAACAACCCCAGTATTAGGAGCAACATTTTAGAGACTTTTAGAAACTGGGAGTGGCCTGTGGTCATATAGCAAGTAAATGTCAGCAGACATCAAACTCAAGCAATCTGACTTGAGGGAGGAAAATGCTTTTCATCAGACTCTCCTGTAAGAATACTCTTCTTTCCACAGCATCTCCAGATGTAGGAATCCCCCAAAGGGAAAGGGAACATTTCCTGCTCCCCAGTGATATAGGCTGAAATTAAAAACCCGTGCATTGTAGGACAGTCAGGGTCCCAGTCAAAAGCATAAGAAAATGATGTTGGCCGATTTAAGAAAGGAAATCTAGGGGTGCCTGGGTGGCTCAGTCGGTTAAGCCTCTGACTTTGGCTCAGGTCAGATCTCACGTTCCTGGGTTCGAGCCCCGTGTCAGGCTCTGTGCTGACAGCTAGCTCAGAGCCTGGAGCCTGCTTCCAGTTCTGTGTCTCCTTCTCTCTCTGCCCCTCCCCCTCTCCTGCTCTGTCTCTCTCTGTATCAAAAATAAATAAAATATTTACAAAAATTAAAAAAAAAAAAGAAAGGAAATCTACTGAAAGACATTGGGCATCTGCTGGACTCTGTGGGATCTATGCTCATACAGGCACCGGGACCGGAGCACTGCAACTCTCACCCCGTCCCACTGACATTGGACACTGGGCACTGTTGCCAGAGACACTGTCCCTGTACTCCAAACGACTGCCAGACAACATTCTGCTGGATTCCTTCACACCACTATTTTTGTTTCAAAGTCTGGGCTGTGTGTCCTGATTGATTGGTGCCGTGCCTCCGCTCTTGCTGCAAGAGGCTCAAAAAGGGCATTTCTGGGATTTTCAGCTTCTAGAGTGAAAGCCTGACCCTGTTTCACAAAGTTGCAGATTTGTCTGTTATAAGAAGTTCAGAGGAGGGAAAGACAAAAGAAATCAGCGGTGAGGACCACCTCCTCCTCTCAGAAGGAAATTGAAATCGGTGTGGATTTTGCACCCAAGTGAACCTGCTGACACCTTGTTTGTGCAAACAATGACTGGATAATACACTAACAGCTATGTGATTTCATTTTCTTTCCTTTTATAATTTAAAAGAAAATTTTTAATGCTTATTTATTTTCGAGAGAGAAAAAGACAGAGTACAAGCAGGGGAGGGGCAGAGAGAGAGGGAGACAATCCAAAAAGCTGTCAGCACAAAGACCAATGCAGGCTGGAAATCATGAACCGGGAGATCATGACCTGAGCCGAAGTTGGACACTTAACTGACGGAACCATCCAGGCGACCCTAATTTTTTTTAATTAGAGAGAGAGAGATGGAGTGCATGAGCAGGGGAGAAAGGCTGAGAGAGAGGGAGTAAAAGAGAGAGGCTCCATGCTCAGCATGGAGCTTGACACAGTCTTGATCCCACAACCCTGGGTTCATAACCTGAGCTGAAATCAAAAGTCAGGTGCTCAACCTACTGTACCACCCAGGCATCTCAATGTGATTTTATTTTCAATGGATAAATAATAATATGTCATTTTAAAAAATGTTTTTAAATGTTTACTTATCTATTTTGAGAGAGAGCACACGAGCAGAGGATGAGCAGAGAGTTAGGAGAAAGACAATCCCAAGCAGGCTCCAAACTCTCAGCGCAGAATAGTCATGGAGCCCAATCACATGAACTGTGAGATCAGGACCGGAGCCAAAACCAAGTGTCACCTGCTCAACCCTCTGAGCCACCCATACACCCCTTAACATGTAATTTAATTTTTTTTAAGTTTATTTATTTATTTTGAGAGAGACAGAGACAGTGCAAGTGGGGAAGGGGCAGAGAGAGAGGGAGAGAGAGAATTCCAAGCAGGCTCCATGCTACCAGCACAGAGCCTGATATGGGGCTCAACCCTTGAAATCACGAGATCATGGCCTGAGCTGAAACCAAGAGTCCAATGCTCAACCAACTGAGCCATTTAAGCACCCCAATGTGTAATTTTTTAAACATTATCCACCAGGCATCATCAGGGGCAGGTTTATTATATAAGCTAAAGAAGGAAAGCTTTGGCTCTCTCACAGGGGACCTTTCCAAAGTCTTGTACTTAATTCTGTTTTTGTAATTTTGTATTCTTAAAAAGAGACCTATGAATTTTATAAACTTCTGGCCTGACAAAATCTGGGTCGGCCTCTAAGAACTCTAGCAGGTACTTTACGTACATTAACTCTAATTTTCACAAGCACACAAGGTAGGTAATAAGGGTAAACAATTTATCACCATTTGTGATCACCTGCACCCACATACCCACACCCACACACCCTTTTTTAAAGAGGTTCCTTTGGTATTTTTTTGTAAGGGGAAGTTCCTTTGCTTGCTGAGGTTGTCCAGTTCAGTTCTATTTCCCAGCCTCCCTTGCAGTTATAGGACTCAACTAGCTTTTGCTGCATGACAAATAACCCTAAAACTTGGTATCTTAAAATACTGTGGAGATGCACCACACAGATTCTTCTTTAAGTGAAGACTCACTGCTTGACAAGAAGTAGAGTCAGCCAGCAGCTTACAAACATAATTTCATCTCAGGTTGGTACCTAGTCAATGGCAGAGCAAGGCTGTGGTATAAAAGTCTAGCCATTTTAATCCAGTTCGAGACTGGGCTAATGGACAATCTTTGCTTTGGAACTGCTTGATGGAGACATATTAGGAACATCACACTCTGATGGCCACCCCCAGCCAAACCCCGCTTCCTTCCCTTTTCCTTTCACAGGTATTTTGTATACCAACTCCATCTCAGCATCTGCTTCTTAGAGAACCCAGCTTGCAGCAATGATTTATGGAGTTTGTAATTCTGTGAGTTATCCGTTTGGCCAGGCTCAGCTGGGAGGGCTCATTGCTGCTCCACATGGTCTCTCAGTTTCCAGCAGGGCTGGTTGGACTTGCTCATTTGGACTTACTCACTTGTTCACATTACGGCTGGAGACAATTACAAGGGTGAAAATAGAAGAACCCTTAAAGTCTAGGCTCTGAACTACTACAATAACACTTGTGCCAGAATCTACTAGCAAAAATAAGTCACAAGTCCAAGCCAGATTCAAGAGGAACAGAAATAAACTCTACCTCTTGATCAGAGGAACTGCAGAGTCACACTGCAGAGTGATGAATTGTAGATGATTTGCAAACTGCCACGTTTGGTGTAGTCGAGCGACTAAACTGTCACCAATAAAATGTTAGCAGACGTGAAATGTGCAAGACTAGGTCTTCCAACACAGAGCCCTCCTTCCTCCATATTCTCTTCTTCTTTCCCTCTAACTGGAATCCATCCGATTTTATTATGCATGTGATATCAACAAATCATTAGGAAGAACCTGAATTCTTGAATGTCCTGCCCTGCTGAACAGGATCACTTACATCCTAGCTGTTAGGGGGGGACAGGAATGCAGGGTGTGTGTGTGCACAGACAGACAGAGCAGCAACTTTTAGACCACTGCATCGGGGTATCTTGTGACTACCCCAACTAATGCTTATGAAAATTGATGTAGGCACTAGAATCCGGGGAAAAGTAAAAATGTTTAGGAGTAGTTTCAGAGAGCCTTCCTGTATGTATGTAATGTAATCCCCCCTTTTTTTGGTAATGTAATGTAAATGTAATCCTCTTATTTTTTCCTAAGTAACTTCCAGTCAAAGTCTTCCCTACTTTTCAATGTAGATTTTTGCCTTTTTTTTTTTTTTTTTTTTTTTTTACCCAGAAATGTCAATATACTGAGCTGAACCTTAAGAAAGCCTGGGACAATCAAAGGGCTACTTGCACTATTACCCGCTTTTCAGACAGGGACACTGAAGTAATACAGCAAATAGCTACGAAAAACAGCATTCCAATATTGACTTATCGGATCTCAAACCTATTTCCCACCTAAACAGTTATTAGCTTTATTTTTTCCCTGTAAGTATAACCGAGGTTTTATCCTCTGTGCTGTCATCTTTAGAGTGGGTGGAGAAGCCTCTCATTCTATCCAATGCCCGGTAGTGGTCCACAGGGATGCATTACAGAAATGTGGCCAGGATTCCAAGACTAATATTCTCTTTGGAGAAAGAGATGCAAGAGAGTTCAGCCAAGCATCCTCTTGCCAGAATTACTCCTAGATATAATTATGACTCACTTGGAATCTTTATTAATTAATTCGATGAGGGAACAGCCAGGCTGATGCCATCTATGCAGTATGACAAAGGTGGTTCATGCATCAGCCCCAGATCAGAAAAGGAATAGAAGCAGGTTTAAAAGTAGCCAAATGCTTTAGCATTCTCTCAATCTTTTGCCAGGGTCCTTGTTTCTGGCCCAAACTGTAATACATTTAACAGTATTTGCACATCCCTTTGAGCAATATATTTTTATTTGTGTGTGCATACACGCAAAGGATTCTATGGAAAATATAACATTTTATAACTGTACTACTAGGTCAAGATTTAGTATCTTATACTTTTCTGCAACTGAGCAGGAGGGGGAAAAAAATCTAATGCTTGGCTCTAAATTTTGCTTTCCAGTTCCAAATAACAGTTTTAAATCTCAGGGCTTAAACAGCAAGGGATTTAAAAAGAAATTTATATACATAATTAACTACATAACTGATTACACTTGCCTGAATATCACTTGATTAGTTTAGTGTTTCTTGAGTGTAAGTTTCCAAGCAATAGTACATTTGGCGAATTGAACCAGGAATAAATAATGATAAGAAATTCACCAACGGCTAAATAAAAATAAGATTTTGCAAACATCTTCGTATAATTCAAAACTATGTCCACAGAAGTAATTCTTTTGTATATTTCATGTAAAACATTCCAAGTTATAATGCTGCTGGAATTATTTCGCATAGGCAAATACTGACAGTTAGTGGCTCTTCACTGAAACTCGAAGCTGGGAGAAGCCTCACACATGAGTCCAGCTCGTCGTATTAAAGATGAAGAAACTGACTCCCAGAGAGGATTATCGACAGTGTCAAGATTATTATTTTTTTGCTCGCCCTTATAAATCTCCCTCCATCCTTAGTACTTTTATTTGAGCATTATTCTAATTATTTATTGATATAAAGAAGAGAAATGAACGCTAGATGCAAAAATAATCTCAGAATCATAAATAAAATTATCTCCCTATATTGTTAAAGACTATTTAATACAACATTCTTCTCACATACAAGTTGCTATCTCTGCCTAGCACGTAGTGGAGTCTCCGTACCATTTGAATGAGCAAATTCTTCCAGGCTAAAGACAAAAGCAAAGAAAAACAAATTCACCCAGCATCCACATGTGGGTTCCTTGTGGAGAGCTCTTTCTCTTCCCCCCCCACCTTGACCCTTCGTGGCCAGCACTGCTGTTCCGCCAGTCTCTATCTGAATGTCACTCCCTGAGAAAGCCTTTGCCTCCCCCAGTCTCCAGTCACAAAACTGGGGTAGTTGTAGTTGTATTTATTCTTCACAGACTCGATCAGAATTTCATCTTTAATTATGTATGTAAATACGCATTTCATGTGTCTTTTCCCCACAAAGTCAAAAGTTTCTTATCAAGGATTATGTCCATCTTTACCATTGTGCTTCTAATCCCTGGCACTCCTGCTCCCTAATAACGTCTCTATAAACATATATGAATGTCAAATATATGAATAAAGAAGGAGTGCCCGAACAAATGAACAAGCAAACAACTGTGTGGCAAAATCGCATTTGGCTAGACAGACCTACAGAGGAATATATAATTTGTCTTTTTTTGAGTTGCTTAAAATGAGATAGGAAAGGAAGTAAAGAAACCAATCATAACTGACATCTGAAACTCAAGAGTTCCAGATCAGAGGCAAATATAGGCAAAATTATGGCAAGGAAATAAGGTAGTGCCAAAGAAACATATTTAGGGAAAAAATGACTGTGGGAGTACATTTAAAAAATACGGTAAACCTTCCATTTCCCACGATAAACAGGAGCAGTTGACCTTTCAAGCAGCCCCAACAGTGCTCAGATAGCAACATCACCTTGCACATGAACCCATCTCACATCCACTCCCTGAATGCACAGAAGGGAAGTCAGTCTTACACACGCTTTTCTTCATCCTTCTGTGTTGGCAACTGTTATGTAAGGACTGAGGAGGGGCCAAGGACAGTCTTACCACAATTTAAAAATGAGATTCAAGAGGCTTACGGCAAACTGTTCTTGAAATTCCTTCATAGCCACTCAACCTTCTCATTGAACAACCAACCAAAACGAACTCAAGTTCACGCTGTATCTATCAAAATAAGTGAGGCAAGAAATTAGAACTAGCTTTTCAAAATGAAGTCAAAAGCAAGAAGGAGGGGCGCCTGGGTGGCTCAGTCAGTTGAATAACTGACTTCAGCTCAGGTCATAATCTCACAGTTCAGTTTGTGAGTTCAAGCCCTGTGTCAGCTCTGCTGTCAGCACCAAAGCTCTGTTACCTGCCCCCTTCTCCTCCCCAACTCTTCCTCTCTCTCAAAAATAAACATTTAAAACAAAAGCCAGAAGGAGATTTAAACCCAGAATTAAAGGCTGTGACATTAAACAAAGAAAAGAAAAATGGGCTATACTTTCATGAATTATAAAAATAAACAAAAGGAAGTGGCATACAATGGTTTATATACACTGTTGAACATGCATCTGGCAACTGGGAGAATCAAGTTCCAAAGAGGAAACATGTACCAAATGAAGCTTTTAACATCAAAGTCCATTATAGCCAGGTTTCTGGACACAAGGATCAAAGACAGAATCCCCAAAGAAGGAAGGTTTAGGGGACTTTTTATATGACTAAGTATATCAGAAAAGACGAAATAAAAAAGATGAAGATGGCAGTGATAACCTCTTGAGTAATGTGATATAACAGAAGAAGTTTCGCCGTCAATGCTCAAGGTACTTAGTATAGTGAAATTAAGAGATAAGAGGCAAAAAAACAAAACAAAACAAAACAAACAAACAAACAAAAAAAAACAGCTGGCAAGGAGGCAAAACGGAACAATGTAAATGCATAGTCACTATCGCTATATTTGGGTTTATATGATACCTCTGGGCTTCTGGCTTAAGTTTTATAAACACCCCTTGAATAAAGATCTTGATTCAGAAACATGGCATTCCTTCATGGCTGAATGTTCATTTGTGTATGTTTTTTCAACTGCTTTGTAAGCCATCAAGCATTTACTGACCCAGGATAGACAGCCAAAAAGATAATCTTTTAAAGAGGTAATTTATTGGGGGTGCCGTCTGTTAAGCTTCAAACTCTTCATTTCAGCTCAGGTCATGATCTCACTGTTCATGGGTTCGAGCCCCACGTCGAGATTTTCTCTCCCTCTCGCTCTGCCCCCTCCGACCCCAGTCATATGCACACTTGCACACATGTGCTCTCCTGTCTCTCAAAAAAAAAAAAGTTTTAAGGTAATTTACCTTTTCTTAAGATTCAAATTTAGAAGTCCCCACTCCTCATACTTTGATTCAGAAAAAGAACAGTAACTAAAGATAAGCCAATAGGTTAGGAGAAATTGTTTCAGAATTTTAAATGCTAAGAATAGAACAATAGTGGTTTAGATTAATGCTTCTCAAACTATCTGTGATGAGGATTTTCCTAATCTGTTGCAGATTGACACTTTTATAAAATACAATAAAATACATTAGAAACATGAAATTAAAAACAAAGACTAGTTTAATTTGAGGTGGAAGATCAGTTCATACCCTGAGATAGTCTCCCCTTCACATATTTAGGGTTCCACTTTTTCTACATATTTGTGTGTCTGTGTGTCTGTGTGTTTGCCCACAGATGCCTGTAGAGAGGAGGGGTTAGTTGTTTTTGTTTGGATGTCTTTGACTACAGATTATTGAAGAGTGGCCAAAACAATAAACATATTTATCATTTTTCGTAACAGAAGACTGCATTTAAAGAACTTCCAAGGTTGAGAAATTCAGGTGCTGTGATTCCAACGTAATTCCTTTGCACTGTGCTTTCCTCAGTGTGTTGGCTGTCCCTTAAAGCTGGTTTTCCTCGTGGTCCCAAGATGGCTGCCATAGTTCATCCATGAGAACAACACGTTTCAAAACAAAAAGGCTGCCAGCGGTGATTTACTGTGAAACTAAAGAAGCTTATGCTTTAGAACCCTTTACTTTCACAGGGTCTTTCCAAGGCCCTGGAAAGCTTTCTTGGAATGCCCTCACATGATCGTGTATTTTTATTAACTCTAAAAAAAGCAAAACAATTTTATGACCTTTTTCTTAAAGAGGGGCCCCCCAAATTGTATTAGCTTCAAGCCCTACAGGCTGGATCCTACCCTAAAGAGCATTTTTCCCCTTCCTGCATTTTTCTTTTTAAGAGTTAAAGAAAAGCTTCGGGTGCCTGGGTGGTTCAGTCGCTTCAGTGTCCCACTCTTGATTTTGGCTCAGGTTATGGTCCCAGGGTCCTGGGATCAAGCCCTGCCTCCAGCTCTGAGCTGCCTATGGAGCCTGCTTGGGATTCTCTCTTTCTTTCTGCTTCTGCTCCTCTCCCCTGCTTGCACTCTTTTTCTCTAAAGAAAAAAAAAAAGAGTAAAACAAATCTTTCCCAGAACTTCTGCGTTATACCTCATTGGGTAGGACTAAGCCAAGTCTCACTTGTAGACAAATCATTGACAAGGGTTGGGGTCACATAATTGGCCTATACTAATCAAGATTCACCTTGATTCAGCTTGAAGCTGCTGGCTATGAGATGCCTGAACAAAACTGGGACTCCAAAAACAAGGAGGAGGAGCATGAGTAACTTTTGTAGTTTCTTCAGAGTCTTCCCAGAGATCTTTTACATGCAATTCCCTTCACCTGAGAAATCATGTCTTGAATCTGTGAGCTCCTTACTCCTTCTACAGCCCCCAGAAACCTGGGGATTTCTCCGGCAATCTCTGCAAGTTCCTTGCCACCCCTCAAGCATATTCTATGAGACAGCCTGTGAGAAAAGTACCCACACTTTTTTCTCTCTTTTCACATCTAGGGCTTGGGAAACGCCCAGGCAGTCCTGGCTCCATTAAACTTTTATTCACAAGTAGTTGGCCCCACCCTTATCCTTCAGATTTCTGGAACAGAGTTCGTCTCACTAGCCTTGGGTTGAGAGATATCCACCCACTGGATCCACTCTTTGGTAGCAGTTGGGGAATGTGCATCATAACTCTCTCATCCTGTGTATATTCTGCGTGGGTGAAGTGTTGAAGAGCCATTTAGCCCCGTGCTATGTGCCACTCTTTCAATATAAATTAATCAAAACTAAATAAAATTTAAAATTCTGTCACACTAGCCATATGTCATATGCTCAATAGCTACATGTGACTAGTGGCTACCATAGTGGAAAGCACAAACAGAACATTTTTATCATTGTAGACAAAGCTTCTCTTGGCTCTTGAACACAAACTTTAAAGTGTCTGCATGGTGGTCTCACAATTTTTGGTATCTGAAACTTATCATACCTTAACGCCTCAAGCAAAACCTAATAAACTTCCACATACACTTAAAATGTGAGATGCATTAATTAAATATAGCTTTCCCATGAATCTTGTTTCATACGTAATAATCATTATATTCTTGAAGTTGTAAATACCTTACAAGGACTATTTCCATCAGTCTGTTTCAGCAATCACACACGCACACACGCACACCCTATTGTTCCATTTCTCTCAAGACCTCTAATACAAGCTCTCCTGGTGACCTCTGGGAAGGTAGATCCCATGCCCTGCTACACAGCTTTTATCCAAGGCTGGGAGTGACGGTCGGAACCCTCACTCCCAGCCACAAGCGGGTTGGTCTGGAGGCAGGATAGCAGCACCGGGAGTGCCTCAACTTTCAGTGAGAGGCTAGTCAGATCCAAGAGTCAGAACCAGTGGGCCACAATGAAATTGGGTGACTTTAGCTGTGGCTAAGATAAAATAAGTGACTAAGGGTCGGGATTTGGCATCCAGGGAAATCTCAGGAGGACCAAAACATATGTCTGAAAATGACCTGAACTAACTTCAGGCATTAAATCAATTAGCCAGATTTCTAGTATTGAGAATAAAATAGCAGGATTTTTTTTTTAGAAGACTGAATTATGTACAATTGGCTCACCTGCTAAAGCCTTAAATTTTCACAAACTCTTAACGATTCTCCAGACATTTAGGAGATAAAGCGATGATGTATTATTTGGCGTATTTTAACTCATACTCAAAAGCCAGGGTGGCTCAGTCGGTTAAGCATCCGATATAGGCTCAGGTCATGATCTCATGGTTCATAAGTTCAAGCTCTGCATTGGGCTGTGCTGAGAGAGCTCAGAGCCTGGAGCCTGCTTCAGATTCTGTGTCGCCCCTCCTCTCCGCTCCTCTCCCACTTGTACTCTCTCTAACTCAAATATACTAAACTTTTTTTAAATTAAAAAAGCTACAGTAGCGAAACAATCATTTTCAGATTCTACTGTGACCAAAGAATGAACAAAAAATCCATCTCTCCTAATCCAATACATTCAAACTTCATTTTTTTTGCATGTGAAATGCCAGTGTTAGCATCTGAGGCAGTCCTAAAAATAGTTTTCTATTTCTACATGACAGACCACTCCAAAACCCAGAGGCTCGAAACAATAATCAGCGGGGGCTGGCCCTGGGACACCTTGGTTCTCCACATGGCCAGCTTAAGGAGGAGCATTTCAAAGGGATAGAAGTGGAAGCTGCAAGGCTTTGTAAGGCCTAAGATCACGTTCTTCTGTCCGAACCAAGTCACGGGCCAGCCCAGATTTAGTGTGGTAGGCAGAATTTCAAGATGCCTCCTATGACTTCTGCCTCTGGGATTACTCCTGTGGTGGTATTATGTGGAAACATAATACCATTTGTACATGGCAAAGGGAATTGATTAAGTTTACTAATCAGTTGACCTGAAGATAGAGCTATTATCCAGGTGGGCCTGACCTAATTACTTAAACTCTTTAAAAGCAGCAGGGCATGTCAGAGAGACCGGAAGTATGAGAGCATTCCATGAAGGGCAGGCTCTCCATTGCTGAGATATTAGAGACACATTACAAGGACCTGAGGGTGGCATCTAGGTGCTAACAGTGGTCCCTAGACAATAGCTACTAAGACAGGGTGATGTCAGTCCCGTGACCAGAACGAAAGAAATTCTGCCAACAACAACCTACGGGAGATTGGAAATGAATCTTTCTCTGGTCAAACCTCTACACTACACGAGGCTAGAGCTGGCCCTTACCTTGATTTCAGCCTTGCAAGACTCAGAGGAGAAGCTCCAGCGAAAATGCACAGGACTATTGACACAAGGGAACTGGGAGATAATAAATGTGTGTTGTTTTAAGCTGTAGTTTGTGGTAATTTGTTACACAGCAAGAGAAAACTAATACAGAGAGGACAAGGATAGAACAGAGCTTGCCTCCTGAGGAGAGCAGGGGCAAAGATGACCACAAATGGCTGTGGGGTGGAGATGCTTTTGTTTGAAAGCAGGGGGTCCACGCCAATCCAGATAATAGCTAGGATTATCTGAAATAAAAACCAACACCCACTGCTATTCTCGGCCACCTATGGTTGTGAGTTTGGGTTTTCTAATTGAGTAGAAATAAATAGTATGAGAAGAAACCAGTGTGACCAAGAGCTCAAGTGCTCCATTGTTACGCTGGCTAGGCCAGAATTGCGTACAGCTGAAACCCTCTCACATATATCAAATGATCATCATACATTTTGAATATTACTTTTTATTAGTGAGCAATCTTAAAAACTTTTCACCTGAAATGTTCAGTCCATAAGCATGTCAAACACTGATAAGGGACCAAGGAGGCATAAAGTGTAAGAAAGACTGCCTTGTGCATATCTATAAAATAATCACAGAGAAAATGGTCTCATGTGGCATTATGAATTGTAAGATTTTTAAATATCAACTCACTGCTGAGGGTCCTTAAAGCCAGAGGCTTTGCCATACTAATATATAAGATATCTCTCACAAGAGCTTGATACTCATTCAAAGGGAGGTTATGCATACATTAAAGACAATTAGAGACACAAGTCATTACCATTATGTTTATTCTCCCAGAGATCTCGAATGGCATTCATGTGCCAAAGTCTAAAATTTTGTACCCTGCCACTAAATGCATAAGGTCAAAAAGTAATTCATAAAAATTAGAATTAAAAAATTGAAATCTCTATCCCTAAACTACACAGAAAGTTGGCTTTGGGGATGGGGATAATGATGAGAATAATGATTGGCCTGCACTGAGTGTTTACTTGGGTTCTACATGCCATGCCAAGCGGTTAATTCCATCCTAACCTTATTACAGGCATACCTTGCTTTCTTGTGCCTCGCTTTTTTACACTTCAGAGATACTGCATTTGGAAGATTTGTTGCAACTCTGCACCAGGTAAGTTATCAGCATCATTTTTCCAAACGCCCGTGCTCATTTTGTGTCTCTGTGTCATACTTTGGTAATTCACATACTATTTCAAACTTTTTCACTCATATTTGTTACAGTGATCTGCAACCAGTGATTCTGACTTGCTGAAAGCTCAGATAATGGTTAGCATTTTTTTTTAGCAATAAAGTATTTTTTAATTTACGTATGTACATTGTCTTTTTTGACATCCCATTGCACACTTAATAGACTACAGTATAATGTAAACATAGTTTTATGTGCACTGAGAAACCAAAACATTGATTTGGTCTTTATTGCTACATTTACTTTATCTGTGGTGGTCTGGAATTGAACCTGCAATATCTCCAAGGAATGTCTGTACTATTGTCTTAGTTTCAGTCTGTTCTGGCCGTTCTAACAGAAATACCATAGACTGGGTAGCTTATGAACAACAGAAGTTGTGTTCTCACAGTTGTGGAGGCTACACGTCTGAGATGAGGGTGCTCTGTGCAACGTCAAGTTCCGATGACTCCCCTTGTGGGTTGCAGACTGCTGACTTCTAGTTATGCTCTCACATGGCAGAGAGAAGAGACAGAAAGCAAGCTCTCCCGTGACTTTTACACGGGGCACTAATCCCTTGTTAGATGACCTCATCTAACAACCTCCTACACGCCTCATTTCCTAATACCATCACGTTATTGGGGTAGGGTTTCAACACAGGAGTTTGACGGGGATGCAAACATTCAGTCCACAACAACTACCCTGAACGACTGGAATCATTGTTCCCGGTTAACTGATGAGAAAAATGAGCAAAAGACATTGAGTAACTTGCCCTGGGCCTGTGACGGTGCCGTAGGTCCAAACTGAGTATGTGCAGGAAAGATCAAAGGGCCTCCAGAAGGGGCTGGAAGCGATGCCTCTGTTGAAAGTAAAAAGATAAACTCAGAGAAGGGAGAAAATAGACAAATCAACAAGAATTCTGAGATTGTGATTCTTAGACATCTGGGGCAGAGATCATTTACCTTATCATGAAAGAAAAAGACACCCCCTAGGACGTCAGCAGGAGCGCCAGAGGCCACAGCGAGATGAGTGAGATGGTTTTCAGGCATCATAAACTAACAGACAGATTTTCACAACACCTAAACTTGAACAGCAAGCAGAACAGAGAGAGAAAAAGAGGGCTGAGTTTACATTCTATGCCAATTAAATTATTGACAATAATAAATATTAAATATATTGCTCTTAAATTCTATCATAAAGATTGCATTTCAGATTTCAGTTCTCTTTTGAATTCAGAGAGAGGAGGGATTATGCCATCTCAGTCATAGCATGCAAGATTATTTAAATGAAACAATTGGGGCCAATTTGTACTGAAAGGGGCAAAGATAAGAAGTCCTCCCCATCTCTAATTCCTAGGGAGGCGGACACAAAATCCTGCTATGGCTGCTGCAAGAACATACTCTCAGAAGATTGCTGGAAAGTTCCAAGCGTAGCACAAAGGATGGTCACCTATTTTTTTTAAGTGGCTTTTTTTTTTAACATTTACTTATTTTGAGAGAGAGAAAGAGAGCATATGCATGCACAGGTGCATGAGTAGGGGAAGGACAGAAAGAGAGGGAGAGAGAATCCCAAGCAGACTCCACATGGAGCCTGATGTGGGGCTCAGTCTCACAACCATGAGATCATTACCTGAGCCAAAATCAAGAATCACACGCTTAACCAACTGAGCCACCCAGGAGCTCCAGATGGCCACTTCCCATAATTTAGCAAAGATAAAGAAGAGAATTTAAAAGAGTTCTATTGGACTTTTATCACCTAAAGTGAGTTCAGTTATGTCAGCTGACCTAGACAGAGCTCACCATAAACTCAACAGTTACATTTGTTCATATAAATATTTACCAGAAGGATCACAAAAGACTTTACTGATATATTCTACTACCTACCATAAGCTTCTGAAATTAATCATTTAATAAACCCCACAGAATTAATAAGTGTTTCTGTTCATTCGGTTCTCTAGAAGTTTGCACTGAATGTTTGCTAGACATTGTCCTCAATATTACCTGGACCTGTCGTTTTATTTTTGAGAATCCCATTTCAAATAAAAAATTCCATATGTTTCAACAACCTCATGGGTGTTTTGTCTGTTGTTGTTTTCAGTTAACTTTGGTTAGTTCACTTTTTGTAGGCATTTGTTTTCAATTGTTTTAAATTTATCATGAAGGTTTTTTCCCTGAATTTCCTTCTAATCTCGACTGTTCCTTGGGTTGTATCCCATTTGTTATTCCTAGTATGGTGTTTTTGTGCACTCTCTTGCTCTTTTCAAAAACTTTTAAAGTTTATTTATTCATTTTGAGAGAAAGAGAGAGAGGGAGGGAGAGAATCCTAAGCAGGCTCTACATTGTAAGCACAAAGCCCAATGCAGGGCTTGAACTCACAAACCATGAGATCATGACCTGAGCAGAAACCAAGAGTCAGACGCTTAACTGACTGAGCCACCCAGGTGCCCCTTTCTCTTTTTTTAACCTGATCTTCCAGAGGTATATTAATTTTATTAGTCATTTCAAAATCTTATACTTTGTTTTAATCCTTTTTAACCTTTGCTTTCTAGTTCATTAATTTCTACTCTATTTCTGATTATTTCTATACTTCTGCTATTACTGGGTTTATTCTATTGTTACTTTTATAACTTTTCAAATAGCTTCTTAGTTTATTAGTTTTTTATCTTTTGACTTTTCTAAATTATCAATTTCAAACTATAAAGTTTCCCTCTAGTCATTGTTGTAACTGAATCTTCAATATCGTTATACGTAGCATTTATTCTTACTTTTCACTTCTACAGTTTTTCAATTACCCATTATGATTTTGTCTTTGACCTGTGAATTATTTAGAAGTACATTTTAAAATTTGCTATTATATAGGATTTTCATGGTCTTCTTACAAATTGATCTAAATTTTAATTGCATTGTGGTAGAAAATTGTGGTTCCAGTTCTTTAAGATGTATCGATACTTGAATTATGGACTATTAAGTAGTCAAATTTCATAAGTTTCTGTGTGGCGTGAAAAGAATGCGTTCTCCAACTGTTTTATGGGGTCCTATATATGTCCATTAGATTAAACTTGTTAATTGTCTTATTCAAAACTTATCTTTACTGACATTTTCATCTACTGTATCTATTTATTACTGGGTAAATGAGCTAAAATCTCCCACTATAATAGGCAATTTAGCTATTTCTTTCTGTAGTTCTATCAATTTTTGACTTATGTATTGCAAAGCTGTGTTATTAAGTACATATAAATTTAGAATTGTTATAAACATCCTTCTGGTTAATTTATGCATGTGTGTAATATATATTGTATACATACACACATATGAATGCATACACATATTCACACACATACATATTCTTGTGGTAGCCAGCTTCCAAGATAGCCCTATGATCCCTCACTTCTGGTATTCACACTCTGTGTAGTCCCTTCCCACACTGACCAGGTTGTATCTACGTGACCAGCCAAATATAGGAGAAGTGATAGTATGTCATTTCTGAAATTAAATTGTGAAATAATGTGATTTCCATTTTGGATGCTCTCTTGTTCTCTCTCTTTTATTTCTATTTTTCTCGCATCACATGCTCTGTAGGGAGCATGCTGCCATGTGTTAGCAGCCTTATGGAGAGGCTCATGTGGGAAGAAACTGAAGACTCTAGTGAATAGTCACAAGGAACTGAGACCTGCCAGCAATGATGGCAGTGAGCTTAGGATGGCATTCACCAGTCCCATTCAAGCCTGGGGATGACTGCAACCTCATGAGAGATCCTGCTCTAAACCCTCCTTAGGCATTCTTGGATTCCTAATCTCATCTTTAAACAGGGAAATACTACAATTCCAAACAACCACCGTGAAAAATACCTGCCAACCACTTTCAAATTTGAACAGAAATGATGGTGAACACAGACACCCTTGTACCTCAGACAACATATATTTATTTCTGAGAATAAGTGACAGGTCAAAGAGTCTTTAATTAGAGCACCAAGATGGAGAGATACGAGGGGTCCATGGGAGAAGCAGGAGGTCCCCTAGGGAGACATCCATTCCGCACTGAAAAGTGGCAGGAAAGGGACGGCTGAAGGAGAGACCTGATAACAATAATTTGTATTATCTGTAACCTTTGTCTGGTAGCAGAGAGAGAGAATTTAAGAGATTTTCCAGAGGCGGTTTAAGGGATTTACTATATACCACACTAGCTTCCTGAATGTCAAATATGAAGAGCATATAAAACCTTAGGAAAGAGGAAGTCATCATTATAGAAAGCTAAAGACCTTTAGCCCAACTTCACTGTTCACTTCCTATCTCAACTAGCTTCTCCCTGATCATATCAGAAATAACCCATCCAGGGGAGCCTGGGAGGCTCAGTTGGTTAAGCATCCGACTTAGGCTCAGGTCATGTTCTCACCATTTGTGAGTTTGAGCCCCACGTCGGGCTCTTCATCGTCAGCACAGAGCCTGCTTCAGATCTTCTGTCCCCCTTTCACTTCCCCTCTTCTGCTCACTCTCTCTCTCTCTCTCAAAAATAAATAAACAATAAAAACATTTTTTTAAAAAAGAAATAAACCATCCAGGCTCTATGCATATACATTGTAGGAAGAAAGTAAAAAAGAATTTAAAAACTGTAATCAACCTACAAATAAAGAATAGGGACTTAAGAGGAATTATCCAAGATAATAGGAATAGTTCAAAAACAATACAGGTAAAAGGCAAATCAGCCAGCAGAGCCCTGGGAAAAACACTGGAATAGAAATAGAAAACCATGACCAAAAACACTACATGAGAAATGAAAATGCAAATAACAATAAAAAACACAGTAAAGGACATAATTGACAGGCTTTTTTAAAACCCCAGAAAGAGATGGGAAGGGGCAATGATACAAAAAATATTGATAGATGCTGAAGTCAAAGGAGACCTAACAGACACATAATTGATATTCCTGAAGAATAGAACCAAATGAGTTTTTTTCCCCAAAAAAGTGACAGGAGGAAACTATTCCAAAATATAGATTTTAATCTTCAGACAAAAAGCCATAACATGATCTAGAATGCTCCCCACCAAAATATTTCCTAATGATGGAAAAAGGACCAATCTAAACAGAGAAAAGGCAAAAGTTAAATATGAAGCAAAAAATAAAACGTTACACCCAAGAGAGAAAAATATGGTGGGCCTCGGACTCCACCACAAAATCATCTATTTCAGAAGACAGCAGAACAATGCCTAGAGAGTTCTGCAGCAAAATGTGACCTAGAAATTTGTATTCAACAAATTTGCTCTTCATATAAAAGCGAAAGATAGACACTCTCCAGCATGAGAGAACTTAAACAACACCTACACACTCTTCTTGAGAAAGAAAAAAAAAAAAAACCTTTGATGACAAAAGCCAGTCATCCAAGGGAGGGTAGATTCAAAACAAAGGATTCAAAAATGAAGGGGCCCATGTAAAATAACAGGTAGTGAGTATAGACTCTGGTGACAGACTATGTGGGCTTGACTCACATCTCTGTGTGACCTAGGACAAGTTACTTAAGCTATCTGTACCTAAGTCTCCTCATTGTAAAATGGGAACAATAGTCCAATTTAAGTCCTAGAGTTTTCTAAGACTTCATTCATGTATGTAATGTACTTAGAACACTGCTGGGTACAGAAAAAGAGCCATGAGCTATAGATGTATAAGCTAGTATTTCATTTTAGAAAAAAAGCTAAACAACCATGAGGGCTGTTGCTACAAATTAGAATGTTGGGTATCTCACAAAATTCCTGGGAAGGCTGCATAGACAATGTTAACAGCTTTATAGCTGAGAACATCCAGAATGATACAAGTCTGGCCTGGTGAGGACAGGCCCATTGCAGCAGCCAAGCACCAGAAGCTGTAGATTATGACCCCCAACACGCCTGGCACCGGACCCTGAAAGTCACCACTGGCATTGCTACCCCTGGTGCTCCTGAACTTGATCCAACTGTATAACCACCAGAAAGTGCATCTGAGTGGTAAGCCTTGTGAAAATTAATAAAAGGAACCCCCACTTAGAATGGAATTGGGAGGCCAGCAAGGGAAGCGCTCTCTTTCAGCACTGGTCAATTACAAATCCAACAGGAAGAGATGCATTTTGTACGTGGGTGAGAGGCCACTATAGTTAGAACTCTAGTTTACCCCAATAGGCTTTTTGTTTATAACAGCCTTCCCAACTACCCACCTTTCCTGTGTAAAAGCATTCTTCTCTTGTGTTTTAGGGAGTTTACCAGCTTGCTTATCTCCCGTTGCAATTCTCTGCTGTTCTTGGATAAACCCATTTTTGCCAGTAAAATAAACTGTTTTATTTCCAAGGTTAAACGTTGATTTTCAATGTGGAATCAATAACACGCCCATACCCGAGGTGGAAGAGAAAATGGGAGGTAAGTGATTTGTACTTTTAACTTTGTAGAGGCAGATGGGCTCTGTCTTCTACCCAGTTTCATGTGGAAGAGAATTTCCTAAGCACAATAAAAGGATTCAAATGCTGGGCAACCTGAAAGAATGATATGTCTCCTCTAGAGTAAAATAAGACCATAACACTTAGATTCAGAACATGCCAAAAAAAGAAAAAAGAAAGAAAAGAAAAGAAAAAGAAGAAGAACAAGCAGGGGTGCCTGGGTGGTTCAGTAAGTTGAGCATTGGACTCTCAATTTTGGCTCTGGTCATGATCCCAGGTTCATGGAATCAAACCCTGTGTTGGCTCCATGCTGAGTGTGGAACCTGCCTGGGATTCTCTCTCTATCCCTTTGCCCCTTACCCGCGCTCATGTGCTCTCTCTCGCTCTAAAAAAAAAAAGTGCTCAAGAGAAAAAGCATGTGAAGGATACACAGAACACCTGGGAGCAAATACTTTGCAACTGCGGCCAAGTTAATTAAGCTTGAGGAGCTTCAGTTTCATTTGTAAGTGGAGATAATAATAGTAGCACGCTCCATGCTGTTGTAAAGATTAAATGATTTAATTCATTAAATGAGTTAATTCAAGTGCTTCGTGAATGTTAGATATTAAAGGAATTCTTCTTTACATTCCACTCTTTTACTACCCAATATCAACATACACCTTTTTTGCACATACTTGTAGTCCCCAAAGTGTTCTTACCGAACAAAATTAAAGTATCCTTATGCAAACAAAAATATATTCACTCCTTTAAAGTCTCCATTGCCGGGTCCAGCTTTAAGTCCAGGACATCTGGAAGATGTCTATTTCTCTTTCGTTCCCTCACAGCCCTTGCTAATAGCCTGTAGCATGCAAACTAGAATTTAATGTTAACACCCCCAATATGCCCTCTATGCACCTGTGAGGGAAAGGGGAGGAGAAAGGGAAATTGAAGCACATAGGCCTATCCATGACCTAGAGGAGAAAACATGTGTTGCTGAAATTGTTCTTACTTCTGCAGTGATGTGTAAATACCATAGTTGGTATTTTTTATTTATTTTTCGTGTACCCTTGGCTTTCTACCAGCATCTCAGCTAGTTGGAATCTTTTATGAAGTGAACCACACCTTAATTTTGGCAGGATCCAAGCTTTTTGCGGTCCAGTTTCTGTCGAGTTACTGTCGCGTTGCAGTGACTGGTTCCGCGGGCAGTGGCAGCGCAGCAGAGGAGGAAACCGGGTGGTTCCCTTGAGCCCCACGGTAGT
The DNA here is from genome assembly GCF_006229205.1 of Suricata suricatta. NCBI lineage: Eukaryota > Metazoa > Chordata > Mammalia > Carnivora > Herpestidae > Suricata > Suricata suricatta. The sequence continues at coordinate 42,611,049 of NC_043708.1, forward strand.
CCTTTCTTCCCTTCTGGATTATGTGGAGGCAGATACCGAGGTGGAGCCTGGAGTGCAAGGTGTTTGTTAGAGATCAACACCTGTGCTGGTAAGAGAGCAGAAGCAGAACTGAGCAGATTCACACTGCAGTGCGAACCTAACGCCAGCCTGGTGAGGAGCTCTGGAGAGAGCATTGCCACACAGCTCTGTCACCTGCTATCCCAGGAACATGTGGCCCCAGGCAGGCTGGCTCTCTGCAGCTGGGGAGGACCCGATAGCTGGAAGCTGTCTGCTAACCACACTGCTCCAAGCACGGTGACAAGTTTTTCCTTCAGAGAAAGCTGGGTGGCTCATCTCCTTGTTTTTCACAGCAATTCCGTTTTTCCTAAAGAGGCAGGCACAATCAGCCATCAACGTTATAAATGGTCTTTTTTTTTTTTTTTTTTTTTTGGTCTGTTCACTCAGTGGCATGTGGAAACCTCACCTTCCAATCCATTAGAGCCATTGTTGTGTCTGCTAGGGAAGCATTCCTCCCTGTGGGCATGAGGCAAAGCTCTGAGCTTTGAAGATCGCCAATGAGAATTTTCCAATTGGGCGCATGGCGTGTAATGGTCAAAGGTGCCTCCTCCACCCCTTTGTCATTTGGGGCATGCAGCTCCAAATATGGTAGTTTTAGGAAAACTGATGGATGTGTTTATGTTATAGATGTGCTCCTAGAAAAAATAATCTGTGTTTAAGCCAAATTGCGGCAAACTGAATTGTGTTTTAAATGCACTCAGGGAGCTTATAATGTAAAGGAAATTGTTCTGCAAATAGAATGTTATTTTTATTAATCATCTTCTAACTCCCCTTTTCCACCTCTCTCTACCTCCAGCAAAATGAATACATTTTATCAGTTAACTTGTTTGATGCTGAGTTTTAAAAATAATACACACCTGCTCTGTTAACTGCAATGTAATATCCCATAATGTTTCCTGGAAATGGTGGTTTCTTACTCCTAATGAGATAACTAGAGCTTATGAAATTATCCCAGCAGGAGGTAATAGAAATGTGAATGTTAAAACCTTTCCATTAACGAATGAGAAAAATTAAATAAAAGTTCCCATGAAAGGATCCAAGCACTTAATCTCATTAAGAAAAATTCACAGTAGTCGAAAGAGTTAAGTGGAGATATGTGCATGACAACAGCTGATTACCTTGGAAAATGGAATATTTTGAGGCTTCAGAAGTAAAATGAGTAAATGACTTAAAATCATTATGATTTGATTTGAATTTTAATATACTATGGTTCTTAAGTAGACTCTTTAAATTCCTCTTAACCTCGGTAAGTTTTGTTTTTGCGATTGTGTAATGTTGTACGATAATTCAGCACTTCAGACCAACGGCTTATAAAGTACTGCCCTTCACCCACAATGCTCACAATCTCATGGGCATACAGAAAAGGAAATAAAAAATTATGATGGCTCCCTAATAGGGGTATGCACAAGATTGCCTGAAGGCGAGCCACTGAGGGTGGTCAGGAAAAGGGGCCCATGGACTTGTCATTCAAGCCAGGCTGTCAGGCTGTGTAGGAATTACCCAGAGCATGCTTCACTTGCTCCTTCAGTTGTAAGAATGCCCTTCAGCTTGACCTGAGGGAAGTAAGAATTTAGCGGTCTTTCACCCCTACCTTGTTCCCTGCCACTCCCTTGAGAAACTCATATAGTAATTTTGGTTTAGACCAACTTCCATATTTACATTAGTTACCACATAAATGGTATTGGTAGTTGAGCCATTGCTATATCATAACTTCTCCTTATTATCTCTCTTCTCTTTTGCTTGGTTTGCAGCCACAAATTCTGTTTGAGTCTCTAAATGTCCACTCCACATGTTTGATATATCAGGTTTTGGGTTGATTTTCATCTTCATCTCTCCCGGAGTCTTATGATCTGCCCCCCAATCCAAACCGGCTGCCCTCCACGCTGGGGCCACCAGCCCAGACTGCAGGGGGCCACAGACTGGGATTTCCCATCACTCTCATGCTGAGGATTCCATGTTCTCTCTCTTGGGTTTACTACGCTCTTTCCTTCTCTCTTCATTTACTCCCTCATGTTGCGAGGCACATCTCCTGTTATCTCAAAAAAGGGTATATAGGAAGTAAAATTGCTGAGATCTCTCATGCTTGGAGAGAACACTGGGGAGCAAAAGTTGGATTACAGAGGATCATGAGGACACTTTGGAGGGGGATGGATGTATTCATTATCCTGGTCGTTGTGATGGTTTCATAGTTGTACTGGCAGAGCTCATCAAATTGTGTGCTGTGTATTTTATGTCAGTTATATCTCCATCAAGCTGCAGGAAAAGAAAAAGCATATAAAATTCAAAAAAAAATTTAAACTTGTATTGTTAGCAAGTCTGTGAAAAAATTAAAAACAGATGTTGTCCTGTTACAGAGGAGGGAATACTAATGTACAATCTCTATAGAGAGGAACTTGACAAAATCTAGCCAAATTACAAATGTATTTAACCTTTGGCTCAGTAATTCCACTTCTCAGAATGTGTACCAAACATATACTGGCAGAAATATGAAATCATGCCCACAAAACTCTTCATTGAGGCACTATTTAGAAGAGCAAAAGACTGGAATCAATCTAAATGTCCATCTGCAGAATATTGATAAATGATGGTAGGCTACATGATGAAGCACTACTCAGTAGTAAAGAAATCAAGAAAGTCTCAATGCATTGCTGTGGAATGAGCAGGATGTATTGTTAACTGAAGATATCAAGTTATGAAACACTGAGGATATTGTTACTTTTTGGTCCTGGAAATTCTCGATATCTTGATCTGAGTGGTAGCTACATAGGGTGTATGAATATGTAAAACTTCATTGAGCTGTGTGCATTTAAGATTAGTGCACATTGCCATCTGTATATTAAATCCCAATTTAAAATTTACAAAAAAATAGATGGGAGCAGATTGAGTAGAGTGGGAGAAAAGGAAATGGAAACAGTGAGATTTTTGGCCATGAAGAGGAAGCACTAGCTGGAACAGAATATAATGTTGAATATAATTTCCTCCTCCCCTCTCTCCTTTTCTCCCTTCCTCCCTTCCTTCCATCCTTTCTTCTTTCCTTCCTTCCTCCCTCCCTTCCTTCTTTCCTTGCTTCCCCCGTTCCTTCCTCCTTTCCTTCCCATAATGGGAAAGACTCAAGCAAATGTAAAAGCTGATGGCTGATGAGCAAGGCCAGTTGAAAAGTAAGACTGACTAAAGGAAAAGCAAGTAGGGGCACCTGGGTGGCTCAGTCAGTTAAGCTTGTTTTCGATTCAGGTCATGATCTCACAGGTGTGAGATCGAGCCCTGTGTCAGGCTTCATGCTGAGCATGGAGCCTGCTTGATATTCTCTCTCCCATCTCTCTCTGCCCCTTTGGCCCTCTCCCCTGCTCACACTTTCTCTCTCAAAAAGAAAAAGTATAATTGATAGCATAAGGTCCTTGGAAAGTCGGGAGGGTGTGGGAATGAAAGTAGAAGTGGAGGGATTGTCCTTTGATGGAGGAGAGACATATGCACCATCCCAACGGGAGAAGGAGGCTAAAATGAGGGCAGCTAGAGGAGGTGCAGGACTGGGCACACTAGGCACACCGCACTCTGTAAAGGAGCTAGGTGGGCAGGGCATGCGGTGGGAATGGAGAGCGGTGGTTATAGAATCCGGGAAGTAGGAAGAGTTTGAAGTAGTATCACAAGGAGGTGGGAGAGTAGGAAGTGTCCTGACAGGGGATATGGTGGGATTCTCAGATGTTGGGGGCCTGTTTGCACTTGATGGTCCTATAGCTTTCTCCAGCAGGGCTCAGAGGAAGCAGAGAGCTGGATTCATCCCCAGTTGGGTTTTTCCAGCTGAGTACAAATAAGAGATAAGGGGGTTTAGATAATTGGCCAAGCTTGGTACTAAAATGATGAATCATTCAGTCTAAGATGGATAAACAAGGAAGTAGAAAAATCAGAGGGCTATTGATTAAAAATAAACAGAGGGGCTCAAAGGATTGGAGTTTCAATTAGGTTGGAAGGTTTTGCCGTAGGACTGGTCGAAAGCTGTGAGTCAGCATTTCCCAGTGTGTTCTGAAGAGTGTTCTCAGATAAATGGCTCAGGCACTAATAATGCATCATTAAGATTCTGAGATGTCTTGCATCACAGAAACCTGTTTACCGTGTTTAACCAAGAACTCCCTGAACCCTTGAATTACTAAACCTTTCTCATGAAACATCTATTAACATTTTTCTAAGCTAGTGCTCTTCCAAACATCCTTTAGCAACTAGCTCTGCTTGCCATGTCACGTGCTGAAACTCTTACATTAATGGGATGAAGTGAACAATTATCACAGCATGTGATCATTATTTTTATATCTGCCTTAATGTATTTCATATAAAAATATTGTTTTCCTATTAAAAGTGTGTTTAAGAGTACAACACATTTTTAAAAGGTTGAGAGGGCTCTGGTTCAGGAAGTTGGTATTGTTGGGTTTACCTTACTCCGCTGTGAAGGTAAACCCTATTGTGTTGGATAATTAGAGTCCAGATTTAACCACGAAGATTAGTATCTTGGTCTGCATTAATAGACCTAATTTTTACCATTAAGTAGCCTTCTGTTAAAACTAATTACGTTCTAGCTGCAGAAAAGATCTGGAATAAGAAAGGTCCTGATGTTAATCATATCAGATATGTATTCCTATTCTTTAAACCTCATAATAAGATTTCTACCATATATAGTAAGAAGCATAAAGAATAACGATTAAAATTTGATAATAGAAAAGGTCTCCATTTTCCTTTACTTCATTTCTCAGACATTTAAGAATGTTAAAAAAGGAGGTATTGACGTAAACTGAATTAATATCTTTGCCGTCCATTCCTAAGGGAAGATTACACTTGCCCACATCACTGACATTAGCTTTGGCCGATGAAATGTGAGTGGAAGTGACAAGCATTACTTAAAAGTAGAAGCTCTAAGAGTCAGCGCATGGCTCAACAGGATCTATTTCCTTCTGCCACGAGGCCAGCAATGTTCCAGATACAGGCTGCTCGGTCAGCCTGTCTCCCTGAGTAAAGGTGACACACCAGAGCTTCTGCTGACCCTAAAGGACATGTGACATGAGTAAGAAGTACCAAGGGGGGGGGGATTGTTCATGACCACAGCATAACCCAGTTCATGCTGACTGATACAGAAATCACATTCCCCACACTCTGTCCATTTCCTCAAACTGGCAACTCTGAATGAACAGAAAGAGTAGCCATCACCAGGACATAAAGCTCCTCCACAGAATGTCTACCCGTGTGGTGGCAACCTGGCTTCATTCCTCATGTCAACTCTACTGGACTCCTAACAATGGCTTGAATCAACTCCATAGAGAAGGACTCCAAAGCCATCTCCTTGCCCAGCAGACCTAAGTGCCACATTTATCAGTACGTTTTGTAGTGAAAGGAAGAATAATGAGCTGTCCATCCCTCGCCTGTGAGGCACAGCCCACATTCACCTTTATTTCTGTTTTTTTTTTCTCATTTTGTGTGGGAAGCATTTTTTAAAGTACCCAGATATAAATAGAAACTAGTTCACAAAAATATTTAGCTCAATAAATAATTTCATTTCATTTACTGATGAAGGGAGAAAAAAATATTTCTATTAGAACTGGCCACAGAATTTCCCCTCCGCCAGAGAACTGTCCTTGTGAGAAACATCTTAAATGGAGCTTTTAGTTATCAGGATGGTCCTGTAGGCCACTCCTGGATGGTTTGTGGAGAGAGGAAAATAGCTAAATTGTTTTGCTGCAGAAATGCACAGTAATTTTTGGAGTTGTAATGGGATGAAACAGAAAGAAGCAGGGAAAGGTCCAAGAGGAGCATCAAAAGGGGTCCAGCAACATGGCAGGCGGCTGGGGGACCCCAGGAAGTCTCCCTGGCCCCCAGGATGATATGGCTGAGAAACTAAAGTTGGTCAGGGGCACCTGGGTGGCTCAGTTGGTTAGGCGCCTGATTCTTGCTCTTGGCTCAGGTCATGATCTCAGAGTCATGAGTTCAAGGCTTGCATCAGGCTCTGTACCAACAGCACAGAGTCTGCTTGGTATCATCTCTCTCTCTCTCTCTCTCTCTCTCTCTCTCCCTCTCTCAAAACAAATAAACATTTAAAAACAAACAAACAAAGATGGTTAAGGAGTGTCTGGGTGGTTCAGTTGGTTAAGCATCCTACTCTTGATTTCAGCTCAGGTCTTGATCTCAGTCATGGGGTCATGGGATCGAGCCCTGCATCAGGCTCTGCACTGGTAGCACAGGGCCTGCTTGGGATTCTCTCTCCCTCTCTCTGCCCCTCCCCTGCTCACCTTCTCTTCTCTTCTCTCTCTCTCTCTCTCTCTCACACACACACACACACACAATAAATAAACACTTAAAAAACCCTGAGATGATTAAATATTCAGTTGCAAGTGTTTTGCCTTTCCATTCTGTCACATAACACCTCTAGCCCTGACACACACACACACACACACACACACACACATGCACACACACACGCACGCACCCACATGCACGGACACTGTTATAGATTGAACTGTATCCTCTCCAAATGCTCAAGTCCTAACACCTCTGTACCTCAGAATGTGATCTTATTTGGAAATAGGGTAGCAGTGAAGACAAGGTTATACCAGAAAAGGGTGGGCCCCTGTTCACATAGGGCTAGTGTCCTTATAGAAAGAGGACACTTGGATACAGACCTACACCCAGGGAAAACAGTCCGTGTGGAGTGGAATTGTGTTGCCATACACCAAGGAACTACCAGAAGCTAGGAGAGAGGCTGGGTGTGAATCCTTCCCGCCTTCAGAGGAAGCACGGCCCTGCAGACTTCTGGCTTCTAGAACTGTGGGACAATAAATCGCTGTTTAGGCCACTCTGTGTTATTTTGTTACAACAGCACTAGGAAACCATGTTCCCAGGCATGTGCGTGTGCGCGCGCGCGCACACACACACACACTCCATGGCCCAAATCCTCAGTGAAGTCTGAAGCACACGCAGCCATGAATAGTGGCACAGTGGAACCTGAGGGTTTGTTAGGAGTCCAGTGAGCCGACGCTATCTGCAGAAGGAACAGGGCGTGCAGGAGGCAGAACACAGAGACAAGGAGCACAGTGCCGAGACGAGGGGCAGAGGGAACACAGGCTTCTTCCATACACCCCACCAGCAAGAATTCTCAGAGCTATTGGAAAGCATCTGGGCATAAGGGGTGGGGATTTGAGACAATTTTTACTAAATCACAAAGGACCAGAGGAGCCCAGCAAGCTGGGAAGTTAGAAGCATCTAGTGGCTGACATCTGGCTCACACGACTAATGATGTCAAGTGGGTGTTTCTGGCTCACCGTCAGTCAGTAAGTAGTATAGAAGTCATGTGCAATTGAAGGAAAATGGCTCATTGCACCATCCCTGAAAAAAAAAAAAAGCAGCTCCCCGCCACAATCCAGTCTGCTCTGTCCTTGGCCTAATGCTCATTATCTCCTGTGCAGCGGTAACGAGCTTGCTGCTTTGTGGGCTCTAGAGGTAAGGGGGAGAGATGAGCTTGGTTTGATGCCTGCTGACTCATAACACATAGGGGCCCTGCCCTGCCTCTGATGTAATGTGTGCACTTGAATTGGGGACGATTTCCGTTTCTTCCCTAGCAGAGAAAGGTTGCTAAGGAAGGCCAGCTAAGCATCAGAGACGGAGACCTAAGAACCCCATCTCTGGCACCAGGAAGTATGTGAAAGAAGAAGGAGCAGGTACATTCCCTGCTAGGTTTTAGCTCCTCTACAGGCCAGCAAGCGGCTGAAAGCATTAGAGCTGTTGCTGATTCCTATCAGACAGGAATTATACCAAGCACAGCCAGCCTTAACGAAAGGCTGCTTATCCTACGTTAGGAATTAGCTGGATGCAAAGGTGAGTCAACAGCCTTGCCTTCTGCTCCTGAGGCAGTGTGCAGTCCAGAAGGGCCAGAAACAAAGAGACACAGGACAAGGTTAAATAAAACAAAGGCCAAATTGGGTGAACATGACATGGTACAGGCATTCAAAAGAAAAACTGTCTTCACTGTGTCTTGGGAGATTAAGGAGGGCTCCACAGAGACAGCAGCCGCCGGGGAGCCCAGGTGGTTCAGTTGGTTGAGCATCTAACTTCAGTTCAGGTTATGATCTCATGGTCCTGAGTTCAAGCCCCGCTTTGGGCTCTATGCTGGCAGCTTGGAGCCCGGAGCTTGCTTCAGATTCTGTGTCTCCCTCTCTCTCTGCCACTCCCCTGCTCATGCTCATGCTCTGTCTCTGTCTCTCTCTCTCCCAAAAATAAATAAAAACATTTTTAAAAAGGCAGCCTCTAAAGACTAGGAAGAATTTCCAGGGCAGAAAATCCGAAAATGATATTCCTGGCTGAGGGAATGGTAAGAGCAATGATAACTCAGTGCTTAGGGCCTGGAAGAAAGAATAGTTTGGAAACTAAAGGTGGAGAGATTTTATTTTGTTTTGTTTTATATTTCACTCACCCCCCCCTTTTTTGGTTAATTACATGCTCAGGAATTTGCACTTTATTCTGTACCCACTGAGGAAAGCAATGCAGATTTTATAAGGTAATCTATGCTCTAGAAATGTGTCTGCAATTTACAGACGCAATCAATAATTAACACCCCTATTGTATGCCCAGCATTCTGCCAGGCACCACGAGACAAAAAGGAAAACTGAATTCCCTTCTCTAAGAGGCTATCGTCAATTAAGGAGAGAATGCACAGACCCCGAAATGGAAAGAAAGCTGGGGAACAGCACCACAAAAGCATACCGGCAGCCGGAACTCAGTGATAGAAAGCAGACCAGGAAAGGCTTACCGGAGGCAGTGATCTGGGGCTGAACCATGAGCAAAGTTTAGGATTGGAATCACAGAGAGAAAGTACCTTCTGGGATTAAACAGGAGAAAGGTGGAGCACACACAGTATGAAGAGAGGCGGGTTTAGAGTGGTGGGTGTGGGGTCCTGAGGCTATTGGCCTGGGTTTGGAAAGTAGAGAGTCAGAACAGGGGTCCTAGTGTCATAGGTATTGCAGGCAGTACCACCCATGATGATGTATCCAGGCCATTTCTTTTCCCTGAACCAACATAGAGATCAAGGCTACATAGGAGGACCCATTTCATTCATTCTTTCCAATGCAATGGCACTTAGAGACACAACCAGACAAGTGTAGACTATAACCTGATGCTAAAACACACTTTAGTTTCCTTTGGGAAACAGCACAAGTTCTTCAGCTTAGAAAAGTCTCAAACATTCTTTAAGCCCATGTCTAGGAAATGCTAGGTCAGCACCTGTGCTCTAGGAGGGACCAGGGGAGACATGATGGCATAAAATCATGTCACAAAGTCAAAAGGCAGCGGGCAGCAGGGAAATCCTGCACATGTCAAAAACTGAATTCTCCTGTCTTAATAGCACTAACAAAAAATAATCTCCTACGTAGGAGGCAGTGTGGTATCTGGGAAAGTCCCAAGGTTGAATCCTGGTAGCACCACTGACTGTGTGACCTAATTGTTTTGAGCCTTAATTTCATCATCTGTAAAAAGAGGATAATAGCACCTGCCTCATGGTTCTGATGGGAAGAGGAAATGAGGTAACCCAGGCAAAGAGCCTCGCACGATGAGTAAGCCCTGGGTAAAGGCTTGTTCCTCTTCTTCCCCTTCCAGTGGTTCCATATTCTAAAGCCAGATGAAGAGAGTCAGTGTGGTTTGGAGAAACCAACTAAAGGAATATGATGTTAACGAGGGTTGAAGGTTCAGATCACATGAAAGGTCTCCAGGGCACTGGCAATGTCCAACTTCTGACATGACTGGAAGATTTGTATCTGTTCCAGATGTCACGGCTTGATCAATACCGCCTCTACATCACCCTTAGCATCAAATGTTAAGACAGGATCTATAATAGAATGCTGGAGTGAGGCCAGCACGGCGGCCCTCAAACCCTGTCAACTGCGCCTAGCTCAGGCAGAATAGGAGCCAAGAAGAGATGACTAAGGGTACTGAAGACGTTTCTAAAGGCATAGCTCACGTAGGAGGACAGGGCAGAGAAGGCAAAAGAAACGTTCTCCTAAGATTCAAGGAAAGAATGTCATCTACCTAGAGCACAGCTTGAGTGCCAGGAGACTAGGGCAAGTTAATAATCCAACCTGACAGGCAGCCAGAAGACTTGGGAAAGCTCATTTAAGGTGGGGGTGTTCGGCGTCCCAGAAGACAAAGACGCATACACAATAGCAGGTAAAATATGAATCAAGCTGCTTAGCCAGAGTCAGATTGAAAACCTATTGATTGCCCAGTCTCTTGGATTCCTACAAGATACTTTCCCTCTGTTCCCTCTCTTCATTCCTACTGCCCTTGCCCTAATTCAGGCCCACATTACCTCCTGCTAGCTCAGGGACACCTTGATTTTCTAAATATACAACACTCATCAGGTTTCTTATTGCTCACCAAGGAAAACCTAGATTTCCTAACGTGACCTTCAAATCCTCCATTGTATGACCTTCATCTTAGAAAGCGAGTCCCTTTCAGGGTCCTTGTGCTTCAGGCAAACCAAAATAGACACACTCAACCCTCCGTATTTTTTCGTTTTGCTGTCTTTGCTGGAGCTGGTGTTTGAGAGTGGTTCTCACACACCCTCACATCCCCAGGGCTGCCGTAACAAATTACCGCAGGCTGGGTGGCTTAAAACAACAGAAACTAATTTCCTCACAGTGCTGAGAGCCACAGGTTTAAAACCAAGGTGCTGGCAAGGTTGGTTCTTGCAAGAAATTCTGAGGGAGAATCTGCTCCCTGCCTTGCTCCTAGTTGTTATTGTTGTTGTTTTAACATTTATTTATTATTGAGAATCAGAGAGACAGAGCATTAGTAAGGGAGAGGCAGAGTGAAGGGGAGACACAGAATCTGAAGCAAGCTCCAGGCTCTGAGTTGTCAGAACAGAGCCTAATGTGGGGCTTGAACCCACAAACTGTGAGATCATGAGCAGAGCTGAAGTCAGATGCTTAACCAACTGAGCCACACATGCTCCTCGCTCCTAGTTCTTGATGCCTGCCCATATCCGTGGTGTTTCCCAGCTTAGAGCTGTCCATCTCTGCCTCCATCTTCACGTGGCCTTCTCTTTGTGGATCTGTGCCTTGCATCTCTTTCTGCCCTTCTTTTATAAGGACACCTGTCATTGGATTTAGGGCCCACCCTCTATCCAGGTTGACCTCATTTTGAGCTCCTTAGCTTAATTACATCTACAAGAACTGTTTTTCAAATAAGGTCACATTCACAGGTTTGGGGAGGATGTGTCTTTTGGAGGCACAATTCAATGCCCTCCACCCTTCAAGACTGTTCCTTCTACCTTCTCTGTGAAGCGTGCCCTGTTGCCCATACCCAGGAAGTGATCTTTCCCTCCCATAAACTGCCAGGACCTTGAACTAATTCTGCTTGGTGTTACTGTGTTTTTGCATGTAGGACTCATCTTTGAGGGAGTTGCCTAACCTCCGCAGGCCTCTGTCCCCTGATCTTTGAAATTGAGATGATCATTGCATCTACTTTTTTTTGATAAAAAAGAGGTTTCAAGGAACTTGAAGAGTACCTGGACTAAGTAAGTCATCACCGAGTGCTGTTATTACCACTATCATTATTATAGTTACTGTCATCTTCCTTACCATGTTGTAATTTGCCTATAAAGACTGGCATCTCTGGGGCGCCTGGGTGGCTCAGTCAGTTAAGCATCTGACTCTTGGTTTCAGCTTAGGTCATGATCTCACGGTTCGTGGGTTTGAGCCCTGCATCGGGCTCTGTGCCAACAGCACAAAGTTTGCTCCCTGTCTCCCTGTCCCTCTTCCCCTCACCTGCTCACTCTCCATCTCACTCTCTCTCAAAAATGAATAAGTAAACATTAAAATAAAAGACTGACATCTCTTTATTCTTTATGGTATCTAAGGAGTGTCTTCACAGAGTATTGGATGAATGACTGTGGTGTTGGGGAATGCCAGATAAGTTGTCTTGAAATAAAAAGCTCAATCCAGACACCTATCTGGAAATGTTCCAGTGGGAGTGAGTGCCGTGCCCAATTCTGTGGTATCGTACCCAAAGATGGAGAGTCTCTACTTGGTCACTGCTAAGACATTCCTGCCAACAGTTACTGCCTCTAACTTCCACGAAGCACAACTTGCAGATGCGCCACTCACTGGCCCTTCTGAGGAAGCACAGCATATCCAAAGGAGAATTCATTTTCATAAGGAACATCGCTTGCAGATTTGTCATCATTGGTAATTATATTTTATTATTCCCATGATACCTCTTAGCATTAACTTGACTCTGAAAGAGAAAGAAAAAAAAGGTGGAGGAAGGGCTGACTCTTGGTTTAACGGAAGAGTGATTCAGTGGCCCTAGGGAGCCTTCTCTCAGGAACTGGGTAGGTGTGGTGACTCACCTCAGCCTCCAGCCTGCTCCCAACGGTTGCCCTCCTCGAGGGCCTCTCAGGGGCTGTGGAACTTGCCCCCACAGCATTCTCTCCCCCACAAATCCCAGGGGCTACCTTATAAAGTTGCCTTCCAAAAGCTCTTGATGGACGGTTCTGACCTTTGAGAATACTCGGAAGTTTTCAGAAGATCTTCACTATTAGAAATGAGGGCTAAAGGTCACTCCCGCCACCACTGACCCGGCTCTGTACTCTGTGCTCTACTGGTTATATCTCGTGTAATACTTACCATGACGCTAGGGTTAGCTCCACATCACAGGGGAGAAAGTGAAGGCTTATGGGTGTTAAGTAACGTGCCTAGAGTCGCAATGCTTGTGCATGATTAAGCAAAGATTTGAATGAAGTTCTAAGTCTCAAATTCAGGCTCTTAACACACTGTACTCCTTTGCCTCCTAATATGCATCTGCCCAACAGGAAAGGCAGATTTTCTCCTTCCACAACTGCAAAAATGAGGCTCACTTGACCCCGAAGTACCGAATGAAAATAACAGTCTCCTTGCATTTCCCAGGTTAGAAACATGGAGGCCAACCATTCACAGAAGGGCAAACAGCTGCAATCTCAGACGTTTACTTGATTTTCACACAATAAATACAAATGTGTTTCCAGTTTCCTGAGAATGCTTATCAGAACTAAGATTTTAAATGTTCATTCTCAGGGTGGGGAAGATGGTATTGGAAAGTCATTCCCAACTTGACTCTAATTATATAGTACGCAAGAGTAGGCACATATCAAGTTTAGTTCAGTGAGAAGACAAACTGAAATCCATATATGTACTTTCCTGAGCAATTTCTGTAAAACCTTAGTTGTCATCTGGGATCAGACTGCCCTGGATGAATTCAGTCTGAGAAATGGCAAAGCATCTCTTCTGCCCAAAACCAGTGCTGATGGACTCCGTTCCACTTTCATGTAATGACTGCCAAAAATGTGCCCATAAATAACCCTTCCTATTTATAACACACTTTGAAAAATAACGTGTTCTTTATTGTAGAAACGCTCTGATGGTAGGTGTCCATACAGAGAGAAAAGAATAGGGATTAATCAAAAAGAGAAAAAGGAACTTGTGAAATTTTAATTCTTGGCTTTAATTTTACATGAGATAGAGCCATTTTCCTGGGGAAATGACAAGACAGCAGGTCTCTTTTACATTCAGTGCACAGTACCACCTGAGAAGAAGTCCAGTAGCATCCTTAAGGGGGAACAGTGGTGACGTTACCATTCAGGATTTTCAGGGCACTGAGGTCGGTGAGCTGCGGCTGGGGTGAGTAAGAACGCTATTTGTGACAATGCTTTCAGCACCTCCTTGATGAAGCCATCACACAGGCTCCTTCCCAAATGCTGACATTGATGTTCCATAACCAATGAGAAGGGGAAGGATGAGTTCTTGTGGGATCTTTTTATTTCCAACGAGTACTGAAAGGATAAAAATTCATTAAGTTTTGATCTCAAAATGACCTTCAATCAATGCTCCAGTCCACTCTCATATTCTTGTATATAAAATCCCTGTCAGGAAACTTAGAGCTCAATGTAGAGATTAATTGTAATAAATGTCCATGGCTCCTAAGATAAAAAGAAGGCTGCATCTAGAAAAATTGCTACAGATTAAAAATGTTCTCTACTAACATGGCTTCAAGAAACCTAAACACATTATGAAAATCCTTGCTTTTCAGATTTTTCCTAGGCAGCAAAATTGCCTCTCACATAAAGCACCCATCAGGGTAGTATGAATGTGGATTACTCCACAAGCACTTCTGTTTGTTTTAGCCACTGTAAGTTGAATCTCCTTGCATAAATATGTACAGACATATTTGCATTAATTGGTACAGTGACTAATCCTATCTTTTGGAAGTATCTCCTGGTCTTCTGCCAGAGAGAAATATCCACCTTTTATTTTAACATCTAGGGGATCCCTGGACCCCTTTGTTACCGATTCCAAAAGTTGTTTGCTCCTCAACCAGGAGGTGCCTGTGGAGAAAAAAAGAGCACCTCCTAGTGAAACGATGTTTCCCATCATCCCTTCAACCCTGAAGTTCCATTTTCCTGTCAGAGAAAAAATGATGTGGTCCCAATAGGGGCGATTGTATTGTAATTTTTTTTTGTTTAGTTATTTATTTTGAGAGAGAGAGAGAGAGAGAGAGAGAACGTGCAGAGAAGGGGCAGAAAGAGATGGAGACAGAGAATCCAAAGCAGGCCCCACCCTGTCAGCACAGAGCACCACACGGGGCTCCAGCTCACAAACTGTGAGATCATGACCTGAGCTGAAACCAAGAATCAGATGATTTTACCAACTGAGTCACCCAGGCGCCCGAAGGGGCGATTTCATTTTAGAGGCCCAGTGCTCTTGATTGTTGGAGAGATGAGAAGAATGTATTGGCTCCAAAATGATTTTAAATTCCAAAACTAAATTAGTAAATCTGATTAAATGTCTATAAAATGGGGCATATCAATTGGTCATAAGCAATTCAACTCTTAGTGAATTATAAATTACATTTAATGGGGGATATTGGTTCATTTTAATATTTTCAATGACAAAGGACAGGGACTATTAAAATAAGAGTTAAAGGCTTATTTTCCACAATTGACCTCTGTTAAATACTCTTCATAGCTAGTGGCATGAGCCATTTAAGTCTTGACATTACTCTCTTAAAGACATTAAAAACAATACTTTAGGGACACCTGGGTGGCTCAGTCAGTTAAGCCTCCAACTTCAGCTCAGGTCATGATCTCACAGTTTGTGGGTTCGAGTCCTGTGTCGGAATCTGTGCTGACAGCTCAGAGCCTGGAGTCTGCTTCAGATTCTGTGTCTTCCTCGCTCTTCACCCCTGCCCCACTCACACTCTTTCTCTCTCCAAAATAAGTAAACATTTAAAAAATTTTTACAAAACAATAATTTAGGGGTGCCTGGGTCGCTCAGTTAGTTGGATGACCAACTCTAGATTTCAGCTCAGGTCATGATCTCGCAGTTCATGAGTTCAAGCCTGGCATCAGGCTCTATGCTGACAGTGCGGAGCCTGCTTGGGATTCTCTTTCTCTCTCTGCCCCTCCCACACAGTGTCTCTCTCTCTTTCTCTCTCTCTCTCTCTCTCTCTCAAAATAAATAAATAAATAACTTTAAAACAAATAACAAAACAATATTTCTTACATTCAAAATACTTACTAAAAGCTTACACACACTCCCATTTAGTTCATTTAGTGTTCACAACAGTAAATTAAGAAAGAATGAATTAAAAATTTTGGATAAAGTTACTTTGCTTTTCTTTTTCTTTTTTTTGCTAAAGTATAAAATATTGTAAAATCTGAAGAAAAAATCAGAATCAAAGCAGATAAGCAAATACAGTTCAAATGAAAACAAACTGCTAATTTGAAATGGCATATGTAGACTTTGATGGGGAATAATACATAGCATGAGGCTCAAGAGTCAAATTCTCTGAATAGGAGCTGTGTTACCAGGGACAAGTTGCTTCACCTCTCTGTGCCTCAGTATCTTCAACTGTAAAATGGGGATAAAAGAGTATTTACCTAACAAGATTGTTGTGATGTTTAAATGTGTTCATGTCTGAAACACTAGGAATTGTGTTTGGCATATAACAAGAGTTCAGTGAGTACTAGCATTTAATTATTAGTCAACCAAATCATATTCATCTTTGATTCTCAGAAATACAATTTAAGATTTTGGATACATTAACTCAACAAAACAACTGAAAACATTCACCCAACAGTCATGACTCTTTTATTCTGAAACTTTCTTTGGAAATAATTTCAAACTTATAAAAAGTTACAAAAATAAAAGCAGTACAGGGAACACTCATGTACTGTTTACCCAAATTTGCTTATTGTTAACATTTTATCCATTTGCTTTATTTGCTTTACCATTTACCACTGCAGATCATGGCAAATCTGTGTCCCTATTTCTTATTTATAATTTATGATGTATTCATTTTCTATATCTTCTTTTTTTCATTTTCTATTGCTAAGCAACAAATTACCACAAGTTTGGTGGCTTAAAACAACATAATTTACAAGTTCACAGTTGTATAGGTCAGAAATCTGGCCCCGGCATTACTGGATTCTCTGCTCAGGGCTTCCAAGGCTGAAATGAAGATATTGACCAGGCTGTTCCTTTCAGGGATTGCTCTCTTTGTTGTTGGCCAAATTTAGTCCCTTGCAGCTAGAGGAAGAGGTCTCCATTTCCTTGTTGGCTGTCAACTGTAGGCCGCTCTCAGCTCCTACGAGCCACCCACCTTCACTGAGACATGGCTCCAGTCATCTCCAGAGTCAGCAATGGAGGATCTCCCTCACGGTAAATCCTTCTGAAGCTTTGAGTCTCCCACACTCCCAGTGCCTTATAAAGTCTCACCTGATTAGGTCAGGCTCGCCCAGGATAATCTGTCTTTCTTCAAGCTGACTGATTTAGAACCTTAATTAGATCTGCAAAATCCCTTCACAGTGTTTGAATAGCTGGCAGAAACTGTGTGCATCAGGGGGTGGGAATTTGGGGAGCCATCTCAGAATTCTGCCTATCACATATAATGAGACCCCTTATAATTCTATGTATTAGTTTGCTAGGGCTGTCATAGCAAAATAGCACTGACTGAGTGGCTTAAACAACAGAAATTAACTCTTTCACAGTTCTGGAGGCTGGACATCTAAGGTCAAGGTGTCCGCATGTTTGGTTTCCTGAGGTCTCTCTCCTCAGCTCGTAGATAGTTGCCTTCTCACCGTGTCCTCACATGGCATTTTTCTCTGGACACATGCATCCCTGGTGTCTCTTCTCTTATAAGGACACTAGTCATGTTAGATTAGGGTTTTGACATGTGAATTTGAGAGAGAAGACAATTCATTACATAAGAGTCTAATAACAAAACCAAGAGCTAGTATTTCAGCTACCAGGCATGTACCAAACATTTTTTGTAGGCATAATTGTAACAAAATTGCATTCCTTTATAAACCATTATAGAAAATTCAACTTCATCAAAACGTTTCCTATATTCTTGATGGGAAATTCCATAAGATTTCTATTGTGATCTGATAGAGCCACCTGTCTCTACCACAGTGTGCTTCCTGTGCTCCATTTTGAGGGCGGTTTCATTCACCAATGAATTTTATTGATCATCTATGATGTTGGTACAGAGACACAAAGATGAGTAATTAAAATTCCTGCTCTCAGAGAGTACAGTCTAACAGGAAAGACATGTTTTATGTGTGTCTCCATGCATATTTTGAAATATCTTACATAGAAAGTGTCAGTTTTATTTATAGAACCATTCTGCACATATAAGTTCTTATGAAAGCTGAAGCACTGAAAATTAATGATTTCAAGAAAGGAAACTCTGGGGGGAGGGCGCCCGCGTGGCATAGTTGGTGCATCTGACTCTTTGGCTCAGGTCATGATCTCATGGTTGGTGTGTTCGAGCCCAGCATGGGCTCCTTGCTGGCAGTGAGGAGCCTGCTTGGGATTCTCTGTCTGTCTCTCAAAATAAATAAACTTAGGGGCACCTGGGTGGCACAGTCAGTTAAGCACTGACTTCGGCTCAGGTCATGACCTCACAGTGTGTGAGTTCGAGCCCCACATTGGGCTTGCTGCTATCAGCAAGTCAGTGCAGAGCCCACTTCAGATCCTCTGTCCCCTTCTCTCTGCCCCTCCCCACTTACGCTCTCCCAATAAATAAAATATTTAAAAAATAAATAAATACACTTTAAAAAGAAAGGAAAATCTGAATATTTGATTTTTGTATTATCTTCTTGAACTTCCTCAAACTGCAGCAGCAAATCAAATATATGTAGCTTTATTTTTTAATTATTTTATTGTAATTCCAGTATAGTTGACAGTGTTACATTAGTTTCAGACTGTATGAAGTTGCAGGCTGAATTCTCTATGATTGGAGAAAAGAAACAACTGGGATTTGAAGGCAAGACGCAATCATAACATAAAAGTACTGGACCTCATTGGGTAAGCGTGTTTCAAATTCCACTTGCTCTGTTCAGTAGAGAAAAAGACATTCCTTAAAAAGAGGGGTGAGGATATCCTCTGTTTTCTCATTGTCCAACATATTCACGTGTTTTTAAAGCATTTTATTAAAAACTGTTTTAAGAAAGCTAAAACCAAATTCATGCAATTCAGAATACTTTTCGAGAGTCTAATACACAAATGGCCATTAGACAGGTACTCATAAGTTGATCACTCCCTGTCTCAGTCCTTCAGCACAGAATTCTGAGGATAACAGTGATACCCGTTTATTTTTATTTATTTATTTTTAAAATTTAAATCCAAGTTAGTTAACACACAGCGTAGTCTTGGTTTCAGTAGAACCCAGTGGTTCATCTTACATCTGACGCCCAGGGCTCATCCCTAAAAATTCTCTCCTTAATAATGCTCATCCCCCATTCAGCCTTCCCCCCTCCCCTCCAGCAACCTTCAGTTTGTTCTCTGTATTTAGGAGCCCCTTATGATTTGCCCCTTTCTCTGGTTTTTTTTTTTTTTTTGTCTTATTTTTCCTTCCTTTCCCCCATGTTCAACACCTTCACTCCTTTGCTGCTAACACGAAGGCCGCTGTTCTGCAGGCAAAGGCAGCCCTCGGCAGGTACTGGAGGAAATCTCCAGATCTGCGGGCCAAGCAGCTTCTCAGCTGGAGGCGGAGTGCGGTGATTGCAGCAGGCGAGCGGCCCCTTCCCTGCGGTCTCCTCCCACGCTCCCCTCTCTCTCCCTTTCTTCTAGTGACCCGTGGGCTGGGGGCTGAGTTCCGGGTGCCCTCCCCGGCTCTTCACTGGGTTCCCGGGGGCTGCGGCAGCCTGGCCTGGGCGGGGGCGGAGGCCCAGGGGACGGACCCGAGGGCCCCGGCCCGGCCCCTTCTCGCCCGGACCCCAGCCCGGCCCCGCCTAGCCAATTGCGCCCGCGGGGCCGATAAAAGGCCTGTGCGCCACGCGCGCTCGCTAGACCTCAGCTGCAGCTCGACGCGCCTGGGTGCTCCCCTCTTCCGGCTCCCAGCTCTGCTAACCTTGGGGCCTCCACCCATGGAGGAGGAGCAGGCGTACCTGGAGCTCTACCTGGACCAGTGCGCCGCCCAGGTGAGCCGGGAAGCTGCCGCCACTGTCCCAGAGGACAGAGCGCGTCCCCGCTGAGTGCCCAGCCCTGAGCCCGAAGGGCTTTGCCTTCATTATCTCTTACAGAACAACTACAGACCGTAAGAGGTGGGCTTGATTGTCCTCTTTACGTTGAAAAATATAAGCTTCCAGAAGGGAAATAACTTGCCACGGTTGCCAAACAGAAGTGGAACCTGGTATAGTGTGACTACGGAGCCCTATGGTTAGATGCCCCATCACGGTTATAAAGACACGGACGTGCAGAGCTCGCTTCCGTGTCTCCTGTAGCGACCTCTGGTTCCAATGTCTCTGCTTTGCTGGGACAAAGAGCGTTGATATTACACTTTCAAGGGAGTAGCAGCCTTGGATGCTAAGAACAGGCCTCAAAAATCAGTCTCCCGTGTGGCTATGGGTAGAGTTGGTGGTTGGCGGGGTGGGGGGTGGGGGACAGATAAGCGTTGCAAAATCTGAATTGGAGACACCTGTGGCTTCCTTCAGTTCGCAATTCTAACTTTTTTTTTTTTTTGGATGAAAAAACCTTTAGGGTCAAGTATTGTAGAAAAGAGCAAGGAATCTTCAAAAAGAAAAGCAAAAGGGCAACTCTTGGCGCCGTGGGGGGGGGGGTCTTTAAAAAGACGACAATTAACACTGAGGTAAAAGTAGTGGAGACTCATAGCGTTTCCCTAGCCAATGAAACCCCACGCAGGAACGATGAGTTGATGATTCTGCAGTGTAAGGAAAACATTTCTTCAGATACAAGGCCAAAGGTGGTGAATGTGCTCTAAGTACGTCCTCTAAATTGCGTTCCTTGGTAAACTTGAAAGGAGGCTGTCAAGCTTCCTTTGCCATAAAACGTCCTCCTTGGATATCTTGTTGCCTGCCACTGCCTTAGATTCCAGAGGAAGTTGGGTCACCTGGGTGAGCTTTCCCCCAGCTAAACTGCCTTGATGGGAAAAAGGAGCAGAGACACCAGAGTGTTGCAGATAGCAGTGCTTTGGCATAAACTGGCTGATGAGACCTTTCCAGCTAGTACAGGAGAGGCCAATAAAATCCACGAATCCAAGCCATCTTCCCCACCTCAGTTTTCTTAAAGCACCTCTGTGGGTGAGGGTAAATGGGGGAGAATTATGTAATTCAAAATGAAACATAGTGCAAAATCTTATCTTGAGCATAACTGCATTCTTCTAAATGAGTGTTCTCTTTGAACAATTAGTCACCCCTGCCATCTGCTGGACTTAGAGTAAC
Organism: Suricata suricatta; assembly: GCF_006229205.1. NCBI lineage: Eukaryota > Metazoa > Chordata > Mammalia > Carnivora > Herpestidae > Suricata > Suricata suricatta. The sequence goes on from NC_043708.1 coordinate 42,631,849, forward strand.
AGAACAATTCAGTAGGATCTAGCCAGTTTGTTAGCTTGAGGTAGCTTTGCCACTAGGAAGACCCGACCGGAAATGTTCATGAGTGTTCAGTTGTTAGAAGTCCGATCTGCTAAGGGATGAGGTTATCCCCCAAGCAGTGCTCAAAGTCTGGAATGTAGGTCTGCAACGTGGGTGAAGCAGGTGGCAATGTATGTATCGATTCTTTTCCATAAAACCCATGAATTTTACATGAGCTGCTTCCTTCAGTTGCACACCTCGTTCCCTCCGTTGATATTAATAGAAGTTGAGCAGCCTTCCCTGGCCTGGAAATACAATACATTGATTTAAACTATTCTTGCCATTTAAATTTCAATAACTGTTTTCCTATTGTAAATTCATGAAACTAGAACATTTGCTCATCACTCCTTTGACGAGAAGGAATAACCTTAGGTCTTCAATGGAGTATTGATTAGTACTCATGACTCCATCTCTAACTTCGTTCACTTTTCTCTTTCAAATAGGAGTTTTAAACTCTAAAACATACTTAAATCAACTAAAGTTTATAATCAACGGAGGGAATACAGTAAGTCTATTCAAAGTACATACAATTTTTAAAAATTATTTTGTCCATTGAATCATTTTATTTGCCTGTATATATTACATCCCTAGAAAAAGAATCCCAGGATTTTCCCTCATGTATGTTTTCATCTGTCTTCTTCATGGTCCGTGATGCCAGCTGAGGTTGTCAGAATGGTGAAACCAAACTGGTGGGACAGGAGGAGGTTTTTCTGCCATTTTTCTAGATCTTTGAGTTGTCAAATCTGGGGCTGATCACTCCATGCTGGTTTAACCTGCTTGTGAGGTGCACGGAAATTTTCCCAGCTCTGTGATCATCAAAGATTTCAAATTCGCCAACTTCATCATCACAGTTAGGAACAAAACGATGACTTTGGAGCATGGCATAAGGACCTGGCATTTGGACATAAGGACCTGGCATTTGCCTCTTTTCAACATTGTTAATGCCCTTGAGAGCTTCTGCTAGGACATCCATGCACACCATTATGGAGGCACAGAAAAAGGACTCAGTACACATAATTTAGAGTTTGATTGCTCAGTTTCCTCTATTATAAAATTAGAGTGGTAACTTCCTATGGGTCTAATGCAGGAAAAATATTTTATGAAAAATGCTTTCTCTGCATTTTAAGACCTACTTTCCAGGTTCTGTTAAGTGTGCTGTAACCCTGTAATGTAACTTAGTGACACCTTATGGCAGGAGGCTTGGAATGACTATAAGCTATGTTGGATCGCTCTGCATCTTGAACACGCTGCCTCCTAGCTGTAGTGGTATCCCTTTGGAGTGACATGCTATTCTGTTTCTTGCATTTTGTTTTGGAAATGGCCTAGGATGACCTCGCTCCACCTAGGTCACTGCTGCTCAGCCCAGTTGTACCTGATGATGGGTACATACCTAATACATCCAATTCAGAGACTGTGTTTAATTCACATCTTGAAGAAGTCAAAGCATCTGGCCATTTCTCATCTGTGGATCTTAGCTTCCTACCAGATGAACTTACCCAAGAAAATAAAGACCAGAGTGTCATTAGAAGCAAGCAAGACATTGAAGAAAATTGTGAAACTCCAGGTCAGCAAAGTAGGATGTTATTACCCAGAGAACAGGACGTTGGTTTGGGCTTAATCAGCGGCAGCACTTTGTTGAATTCCCATTCACAAGTGTACCCTGGTGATGCTGACCCAGTCCAGCCCTCTCCTGAGAAACCAAACTGCACGCCTCTGATGTCCATAACTCCCATGACACCAGTGACGCCTGTTTCAGAATGTTCAGGAATTGTGCCTCAACTACAGTAAGTTGTGTGTGTGTGTGTGTGTGTGTGTGTGTTTAATGGGTGAGCTTCTGGGTATACCATTTATGTTCCTGAATGTGATGACAACTAATTTCAGAATAATAGTGTAGAGAAGAGAATTTTAAATTTAATTATTTTTAAAAATATTTTTTAAATTTATTTTTGAGAGAAAGAGACAGACAGAGTGTGAGCAGGGGAGAGGCAGAGAGAGAGAGGGAGACACAGAATTCGAAGCAGGCTCTAGACTCTGAGCTGTCGGCACATAGCCTGATGTAGGGCTCAAACTCATGAACTATGAGATCATGACCTGAGTCGAAGTCGGACACTCAACCGACTGAGCCACCCCGGTGCCGCAAAATTAATTGTTCTTTTATAAGTTCTTAATGGATTATGTTTCTAGACAGTTTGGTTATCTGTTACATGAAGTACTAATTCTTGATCTAGGAGAAGGTTGAGAGTACATACATTCTTGAAAGATTGTATTGTTTATACTAAAGCACTGTAATTTCTGAGAATTGTGGTTGGGGTAGGATAAACATAAAGAATATAAAGATGTAAAATTCAATTTGCAAATTGATTTGGGATTATGCTTGCTATTTTGAGGCATGGTTTTGAAAAAGATTTAAAACTTGCGTTTAGTCAGCTAGTCATGATATTTTAGAAAAAACTATTTTTAGTACTTTGGAATTTTCACATTTTATGAGGGTTCATCATGCTACTATGTATTTCACATTGAGAATAATTCTAGGAAGTTGTAATAGACCACCTATACAATGAGGAAATCAATATATTTTAATTCTTTTTTAATTTCTTATGTCCAATATAATTTTCTAAGTTGACTTCTGTTTAGGAATATAGTTTCCACTGTAAACCTGGCCTGTAAATTGGATCTGAAGAAAATAGCTTTGCATGCAAAAAATGCAGAGTATAACCCAAAGGTAAGATTTCTCAGTATTTCTTTCAACAGATAGCAACTATTTAGATTTACTTCAGTGCTTGCTTCGGCAATACATATATAAGATTTGCTTCATGTGATTGTGTTATTGACCCATTCCTTTGCTCTTGTATTTAAAACAGAAAAAAGTGGTCAGTGCAGAGCTGTCGACAACTCAAGAGATTAATTGCCTCGTTGTCTGCTTTGAAGTTATAAAAAAAAATAACCTCATTCCCTGTGCTGAATAAAGCAGTGATTGAGCAGTTCCTAAAAGTTAAGATTTTTCCCTTGTCATTCACACAGATTTTTCAGTATGATCACTTTCAGCCTACGGGGATGCTAAGTTTCTTAAAATGCCATTGTATTTCTGGAAATAGTTTTTTCCTAATGTTGTCCGGCCTACCTGACCCATATGATTGCCATTACAATTTCTCTTGTTTGAGAAAGCTAAATTGTTTAAAGTGTGAAGCTTAGCTTCAACTTACTCCTATAAGATTCAGGGATTTCTTTTCCCTCAGATTTTAATAAAGTCCACTCTACTCTCTGTTGTATCCTGCCAAGGCTAGGCATCCGATTTTTAATGGCCAATCAACTTAAGAAGTAAATTTGTTCCATCAACATTTAGTAACTTGCTGGTCTCTGTACTTAAGAGTACAAAGATGAGTAAGACCTAGTGCCCACTGGGAAACAGGCCACCATCTTGAGTGGTGGAGGATTTATGGCGTTAGATGAAAGAGGCCATATTTGTAGGAACCTAAGTTGTTTTTGCTGTTTTGGTAGTGTTCTTGCTGACACCTGACTTTAAATGTACTTGAATGTTACCCAAATATTTCCTTTTTCTGTTTCATGTAGGGCGCTGTGATGGGCACAGAAACACAATGATAAGCTAGGATTCTTATGGCTGCAGGCATGATTGACTATTAAGTCAGCACATTTAAGCATATTTTCTTGTCTGTCATGCTCAGCTCTCCCTAATTTTATTTTTGTGTATAGGCTCTATCCAAACTTGGACTTGATAGCTAGAGAAGTTCTGGCTTGGCACTTGAGCTACCTTAGAATGTAAATATAAATCCCAGGTGCGGGTATTACCTTAAACACTTGGAAAACATTCACAAGGTTCAGTCGCCTCTGTGCAGTGCTGACTCAGGGTTCCTTCACTCTCTGTCAGCACTTCAAATGTGACATTTCCAGTCCTACCTTGGGTCTGTGGAGGAGCTCTGATCCATAGAACCCGCCGTCTTGCATAATACCCACCCCGGTTTCCTTCCCAGCTTAAGGGAGGAAGATCAGAGGAGGACACGGGAGTGTGTGTGTAGGACCTGAAGGAGGAGCAGGTCTTTGGTGACACATCAGTGTGGCAGCCCTCCCTTGTATCGGTACCACTTGTAGGGCTTGCCCATGCTGCTGGTGTGGGGGACCACACTTTGTGAACGACTGTAGTAGATAAGAGCTTGACAAATCATTCTTTTTTTTTTTTTGTCCTCTTTAGCATGCCTATCAATGTATATGCTATTCTATATTTTAGCTACTAGTACATTATAGAGTCTTGGCAAGCCTGTAACATACCCCATATTTTCCCCCTCCCCAAATATTCTTGGAACGAAAAAGGAAGTGTTTCAAAGTAAAAAGCACAGCATCTTATTAGTCATGTTTTAAATCTCAACTTTACCATTTCCTTTGTAATGCTGGCAGCGAATAACCACTTAGTTTCCTGTGAACTAAATGGTGATAATCATGGACTCAGTTGAGCTCTAGCATGAGGATAAAGGTGACAAAATTTCTAAACCTCTTAGCATTGGGCTTGAAATGTAGCAAGTGCTCAAATGTTAGTTCTATTGTTGTTATTCTTACCTGGTTTTTCTAAGTACGTGTTAGAATAATTGTTTTTGTTAGCATTAGCATAGGGAGAATAGACCCAGACATTTTTTCCCTTTCCCATCCAAAATTGGCTTATTCAAGACCGATTTCATGTCCAGCTCAGCTTTTCACCTGGAATAGTGTTAAATCCTAGCAGAGGCTAAGTGTTCTTTTGACTTCTGTGTGTAGAGGTTTGCTGCCGTCATAATGAGGATCCGAGAGCCCAGGACAACAGCCCTCATATTTAGCTCGGGGAAAATGGTCTGCACCGGAGCCAAAAGGTATGCAGAATCACCTCTACCCTTACCAGACAAATGATTCTGTATGTGAAACAAGGAAGGATAGTATTCATGTTCTAAAACACCCAGTAGGAACAAAACACTTTGCTCAAGAGTTAAGTTCATGAAATGCCACATAATACTGACTTAGGTCCCACTTGGCAGTTCCCCAGGTAAAACTGAAGGGACTTAGCTAGGCTGTTAGAACTTGTTCTTAAGGTGCATTTAGAAACTGTAGTAGTGCTAAAGCCTGTTATAAGCCTAAGTAGTTATTGTATATTTTCCTCATTGCAGATAAATGGATAGAACTTTCTCAAGGAGGTAAATTAGGCACTTCTTGACCATTAGCTTGAGCATTAGCTCAGGAGGCGACTCTTAAAAGGCTTGTTTTTTTCCTGGATCTCCTGCAGAGTAAGCCCCTTGCTGATATGGATCCTTTCATCATAAAACTGTGGTAGGAGAGCTGCTCTTCCCTCTAAGTGTTAGAAGATGAGTAGTAAATTGTCCTGAAACGTTGTATGAATTTCTCCTCACTCTAGAGATGTATCAAGTACTCATTTTCTCCAAAGAACAGTAGGTGCTAATATTTTTATATTTGCCAAATTGCTTGGCCCCAAAAGTGTTAATTACATGTTCTTGATTTGCTAGTGAGACTAACTTGTCATAAGCATGTAGACTGTTTCCTGTGTCTTTTGCCTAATAGTCTATGGAGATTGCTGGCTTTTGTAAATAGGTTTTTGTATTTAAGTATTTCTACTACTTTATACTATATAAATGTTATTTCCCAGATTATTGTTGATATTTTATGATTTTTTTTACACAATTAAATTTTGTGTGTGTGTGTACAGTCCAATTTTTCTTTAGGATTTTGATATTTCATGCTTAGAAAGGCATTCCCCATGCACAACATTTATATAAATATTGATCTCTGTATATTTTTCTGGCCTCTGTATTGAGGAAAAGAAGTGATGTTTTGATTCAGTTAGAGCTTTCTCTAGGTGATGGGAAATGTTTTGTATTTGTGTTTTCCAGTGTGGTAGCCACTAGTCATATTGAGCAGTTTTAATTGCTAATATACAAGAGCATATAGCTAATATACAGAGGAATGGAAAATTTTATTTAATTTTTAATTAATTTAAATATAAACAGCCACTACATGTGGCTAGTGGCTACCATATTGGGCAGAGCAGGTCTGCAATTTTATTTCACTGTAAGATAATTTTTTTTCAAATGGCCAGTAAGTGACCTGATACATTTATTGAAGAATCCATATACATGTGTGTGTGTGTGTGTGTGTGTGTGTGTGTATGCGTATGTGTGTGTGTGTGTGTATATATATATACATATATATAAATGATATTTTGTATGAATTTCTCCTCACTCTACAGATGTATCATGTATTCATTTTCTCCAAACAATACTGGGTGTTAATATTTTTTAGTTTGTATTTTTTATGTTAAAATTTTATAAGTTTTTACTAAATATATATTTGTATATGTTTATGTTATATATTTAATGTGAGATATATAAGTATAGTTGACACACAATGTTACAGTAGTTTCAGGTGATTCAGCAAGTTTATACATAATGCTGTGTTCACCATGATTATAGCTACCATCTGTTCCCATACAACACTATTACAAGGCTGTTGACTATATTCCTTACATTATGCCTTTAATTCACCTGACTTATTCGTTCCGTAAATGGAAGTCTGTATCTCCCACTTCCCTTCACTCATTTTTCCCATCCCCCTATCTGCCTCCCCTCTGGCAACCATTGGTTTGTTCTGTGTTTATAGGTCTGCCTCTGCTTTTAATTTTTTTTAAAGATTTCATACATAAATGAAATCACATGGTATTTGTCTTTCTCATATGGTATTTCTTTTCACGTAGCCTAGTACCCTCTAGGACCATCCGTGTTCTCTCAAATGGCATGATCTCATTCTTTTTTATGGTTGCGTAATCTATTGTTTTATATACCACATCTTCCTTATCTCTCAGTGGACACTTTGGTTGCTTCCATATCTTGACTATTGTAAATCATGCTGCAGTAAACATGGGGGTACATTTATCTTTTCAAATTAGTGTTCTTGTTTTCTTTGGGTTAGTACCCAATAGTGGAATTATTGGATTGTATGGAATTTTGATTTTTAATTTTTTGAGGACCTTCTATACTATTTTCCACAGTGGCTGCACCAGTTTACATTCTCGCCCAACCGTGCACAAGGGTCCCTTTTCCTCCACCTCCTCACCAACACTTGTTATTTCTTGTCTTTTTAATTTTGGCCATTCCAAAAGGTGTAAGGTAATGTTTCATTGTGGCTTTGATGTGTTATTTCCCTGATAGGTGATGTTAAATATCTTTTCATGTGTCTATTGGTCATCCCTGTGTCATGTTTGGGAAAATGTCTATTCAGGTCCTCTGCCCATTTTTTAATCAGATATTTTATATACTTTTTGGTGTTGAGTTGTAGAAGTTCTTTATATATTTTGGATATTCACCCCTTATCAGATATATCATTTGCAAATATCTTATTCAGTAGGTTGCCTTTTGGTTTGTTGATGGTTTCTTTATTGTACAAAAATTTTTTACTTTGCAGTCCCAATGGTTTCTTTTTCTTTTGTTTCCCTTGGTTTAGGACCCATATCTAGAAAAATGCTGCTATGGCTGATGTCAGAGGAATTTCAGCCTGTGTTCTTTTCTAGGGTTTTTATGGTTTCAGGTCTTGAATTTAGATCTTTAATCAATTTGAGTTTATTTTTGTGTAGGGTGTTCAAAAGTGGTCCGGTTTCATTTTTTTACATGCAGCTATCCAGTTTTCCCAGCGTCATTTATTGAAGAAACTGTCTTTTCCCTATTGGATACCCTTGTCTCCTTTGTCATAGATCAATTGGCCGTATAATTGTGGATTTATTTTTAGGCTCTCTGTCCACTGATATAAATGTCTGTTTTTGTTTTGATTACTACAGCTTTGTAGTTCGTCTTGAAATATGAAATTGTGATACCTCTAGCTTTGTTTTTTGTTCTCAAGATTGCTTTGGCTATTTGAGGTCTTTTGTGAGTAGTAGTCTAGTTTGGTGAAAAATGTTGTTGGTTTTCTGATAGGGATTGCATTGAATCTACAAATTGCTTTGGGTAATAGGGACTTCTTAACAATATTCTTCCAATCCATGAGCATGGAATTTTTGTCCGTTTGTGTCATCTTCAGTTTCTTTCATCCATGTTTATAGCTTTCACAGTACAGGTCTTTCACCTCTTTGGTTAAGTTTATTCATAGGTATTTTATTCTTTTTGGTGCAGTTTTAAATGAAATTATTTTCTTAATTTCTCCTACTTTTTTATTAGCGTATAGATATGCTACTGATTTCTTGGTATTTGCATTCTGCTTTACTGAGTTTATTGATTACTTCTAGTAGTTGTTTGGAGTCTTTAGGATTTTAGGATTTTCTATATATAGCATCTTGTCATCTGCACATGGTGACAGTTTGGCTTCTTTACTAGTATTAATACCTCTTATTTCTTGTATGATTGCTTTGTTTAGGACTTCCAGTTTATGTTGAATAAAAGTGGTGAGAATAGACATCCTTGGCTTGTTCTTGACCTTCATGGGAAAGCTCTTCGTTTTTCACCATTAAGTATGGTGTTAACTGTGGGTTTTTCATATATGCCCTTTATTAGGTTGAGGTATGTTCCCCTAAACCTACTTTGTTGAGAGTGTCTTTATCACAAATGGATGTTGAATTTTGTTACTTGTTTTTTTTCAGCATCTGTTGAGATGATCATATGATTTTTATCCTTCATTTCATTGTCGCGTGTCCTGTTGACTGATTTGTGAATATTGAATTCTTCTTACATCCCCAGAATGACTCCTATTTGATTGTCATGCAGGATCTGCATTGTTATATGTGGTGTGCTAATATTTTGTTGAGTTTTGCATCTATGTGACAAATTCATTCTTAATTCATATTTTTCCCTACCTGTTTTTACATATTCTTTATATGCATCTGGGTAAGTTTCTGGGCTGTCTCTTCTGTTGATCTGTGTATTCTTGGACCTAGAAATCTCTCATTTAAAAAAATATTGAATCTTTATTTTTGAAAGAGAGACAGAGTGCGAGTCAGGGAGGAACAGAGAGAGAGGGAGAGAAAGAATCCAAAGCAGGCTCCAGGCTCTGAGCTGTCAGCACCAAGCCTTATGCAGGGTTCGAACCCCCAAACTGTGAATTCATGACTTGAGCCAAAGTCGGACACTGACTGATCCACCAGATGCCTCCAGAAATTTCCCAGTTTTAGGTCAACTGAATACCTCTGCAAGGTATCTGCAAAGATGTTCATTTCACCATTGTATAAAATGGGGGGAGACAAATACCTGGTAATAGATCATTGATTAGATCATAAACTTGTATAGCAATTAAAACATACATGTACTGAGTCAGAAGGATGTCACAGTGTGTTACTTTGCAGGGGAACAGGTAACTAAATTGTAAGTTTGTTATCCAACTTTCACTTTAAAATATGTTTATATTACACACATTTTCACGAGTATCTTTCCCTATTGAATTTATTCGGTTGCCAAAATCAAATGGTGAAAGTTTGGATGGTGAGTTCAGATAAGATACTTCTTGTCCAAATATATTTGGTTCTTGAGTCTTGGACAGAGATTTGTGAAATTTTGGTTAGTCTAAGAGTTCTCAGAATCCTCTCCAAAAATTTATTCAAACCTATTCTCTTCAGCCGTAATAACTAGAGCTTGCTAGTGAAGGTTACCTGTGTTTCCACAGGGAAAGTACACAAGGGTCAGATTTAGTCAGTGGATATCACCGACCATTTAATCAGTGTTACCACCACGGGTGGGGACACTTTAAGGTTCTTCCTCTATTTTCTAATGTTTGTACAGGAACATGTAGGTAGACTTTAAGTGTAAGTTGTTTGGGGAATTTCTGTGTCCTATTCACAGCTGATATCCAAAAAAACTATAGGGCTACCCAAACTCTTAAATTTTGACTTATAAACATCAGCACTATGGGAAACATCAGCAATGTAGCCAGTTAGGCAAATGGATTTTTTCAATATAGAAACTGTTTTTATTTCCCTGTTAACTTGGGGACACGGCCTTGGCAGGGACGTCTCAGTAGTTAGAAGTGGGTGAGGGGAAGAAATGTGAAGTGAAAATGTGACGTAATTAAAACACATAAGAGGGGCAGTGTTGTGGAGGCTGTGGATCGGAAAGAGCATGGAATGCTTCCTTTGGTCTCGGCAAACAGCACATTCAGTCTGACTCTTCTTGCAGGTGCTTCTGATTTTCATTGTAAAGATGAGGGTGGAATTCACATGGTTTACCCACCAGGTTTTGCCTCTTTTTGGTAACCCCTGCTGAGACTCATTGTATTGTTTTGTCAGTGACCATTGAAAAGCATGTAATGAAAAATAAAGCCTCACATCTCAGGACTTGACATTCTCTGACCTGGATTTCAGGTTGGAGCAGGACAAACCCTTAGAAGAATATGGCCACAAAGTGGAATAAGTTTCTTCCTCTCTCCTGTGGGGTGTGAGTTGAGTGATAATTCTGTGAGAAAGCTTGAGCAAAATTGGTTAGGCTTTGAGGTATTTTCGTGCTTTTTAAAAATATATAATTTGTCCTATAAAGATCCTGGTCCTGATATCCTGTCTTTGTCACCCAATTGGCATACCTCTTACTTCTTCATGTGTTTGTTTTTTTTTTGTATACACATGTCCTGATTTTTGTTGCTGCTGTTCCCATCTACGTGGCACAAACATTTAGACCAGATGGATGGTTCTCAAACTTGACCAAGCATTACAATCTGGAGGGCTTGTTAATACATACATAGACTGCTGGGCCCCAACCCCAGAGCACTTGAGGCTGGGACCTGGGGCTTTGCATTTCTAACAAGTTCTCAGGTGGTGATTCTGCTGCCAGACCGAGGACACCCTCTGAGAACCAGTGGAATAGTTAATTTTATCTTCCAGCATTTAAAACAATTAAAAGAAATATAGGGGCACCTGGGTGGCTCAGTAGGTTAAGCGTCTGACTTTGGCTCAGGTCATGATCACGCAGTCCCTGGTTTCCCAGTCCCTGGGATCATACAGAGCCGTGAGTCGGGGCTCCTCCCCTGCTCATGCTCTGTCTCTCTCCCTCAAAAATAAATAAAGATTTTAAAAAGTTAAAAAAAATACCCTATATGTGTAAGATGACAGATGAAGATGAAAACGTGTTTCTGATTTGGTTCTTACTGGGTGCTAGGGGCAAAAGCAGGGGAGGCTGGTCCTTTTCCTCAGCATCTACAGGTCTGTAGCATACTTTGAAAACCAAACATGGTACAGATGCTAAAAGTACAGTCAGGGAAATGTGTGAACACAGCCCAAGCTGGAAAGAGGACATAGTGATTAAGACCTCTTTAAATACATTTGCCCCTCCCCAGTGAAGAGCAGTCTCGACTTGCTGCGAGGAAGTATGCTCGCGTGGTGCAGAAGCTTGGGTTCCCAGCCAGATTCCTCGATTTTAAAATTCAGAACATGGTTGGAAGCTGTGATGTGAGATTTCCCATCAGGCTGGAAGGTTTGGTGCTAACCCATCAGCAGTTCAGTAGGTATGACGGTTATAAAACTTTCTGAGTTCCCAAGATGTTGAAGTTGTATTACCAGCAGGCTGCTTATATAGTGTGTCTTTCAGAGAAAGTGTGTGTGTGTGTGTGTGTGTGTGTGTGTGTGTGTTGTTGTTGTTGTTTTTAAGACTGTAGGTTAAAGGATTAAGATGCTGTCTTGAATCCTTACTGATTACTGTATGTGTCCAATATTCTGAAATAGTGGGTCAAAATTAAATTGCATAGTAATCACCTGGACAGCTTATTAAAAACACTTTCCTGCCTAGCCTGCATCATCATTGATTTTGCCTGAATCTGCAGTTCTAACAGGCTCACAGGTGATGTCAGTACTGCTTGCCAGAGGCTTGAGACTCCCCAGGGTACAGATTCCTGAAACAGGCATGCTCGGCTCGGGGGTGGTGGCGAAGGCCCACAGAGAAGGGGTATGAGATGGGTTAGGCAGGACAAAGGGACTTACGGCTGGCAGGGGAGAAAGGGTTGGAGAGAAGAAAAAAGAATGGCCTAGCACATTCTATGAAGGCTACCTAGTTTTTGTCCTGTTGAGTTTGAGGGGGTTTCATGAGTGTAGCTGTGGCTCCCCCCCCCCCCCAACGTGTTCATGAGCGGAGTCCTGTTCAGGGAGTATCTCTCGCCTGCTTCTTCAAACATAACTTCCCAGCTCAACAGCAAATGTACCGGGTCTGCTTGCCTCAGCTGCTTCGGTGCTTCTCCCGGCCTGTTCAGGCCCTCAGCAGTGATGGAGGTTGGTCAGCACCAAAGCCTACCGCCCTGGGGCACATATACCTGGCCCCCGCCCTGTGAGCTGCTTAATAAAATCACAGATGCTCTGCCTTCCAGTGATCATCTCCATTTACAGAGTGAGTGGGGATCCTATAGCTATGCTTTCTCTTAACATCTGTTAGCTTTCCTTTTCAGACATGGTCTGAACAGCTGTTAAAAATTGCTTTGTTTTTTCCTAGTTTGTCAAAACTCTCAGTTCATTCTGAGATTTAGCTTTTAGGATAGTCTTCAGCAATGTTTATTTTCTCCTGATTGTATTTTCTTTTTTCCTCTGCATTAATTGTTTTTCAACACATGCCTATTGGACACCTATGATGTTCCCATTGAACTTCACTGTGAAGCAGCCCATGCAGGAAACATTGCCTTTTTAAGGCCCCTTTCTCATTCTTCAATATTGGGAAGGGTTGAAGATTCATAGTAAAGCTTTGTTTTCAAGAATCTCTCAGTGCATGAGCCGTCTTTTCTTCCAGATTCTCAACCATGGCCTCTGGTGTGTCTCTCTCTGAACGAACATTTTCTAATGAGAGATCTCTGCCTCAATTCTGAGTTTATATCAGATGTGGCCCTCTGCTTTCTGGTTAGGCCTCTAAAATGATGTGTACAGTTTTCCCCAAGTTTCACTTTCTTTTTCACCAATATTGTCATCTTTGTAGGTTAGATTTAAGTCTAGGGTACGAGTATCACTTGTCACTACTTCTGCCTTCTGGAAGATAAAATTGCCAGTAGGGGAAGATGAGAACTCCTCATATGTATTGATCTTAGCCAGTTGGAGTGGGTCCATTACTTGTTCTGTCTTCCTTCTGAACCAGTTTTGGGATCTCACCCATTTTTTTTAATGTAGCCAGAAAGCCTGCATTATATTCCCACTACTATCTGTTTCTAGTCTTATTGTCTCCTCCAAAAGTTTGCCACTTGGGCTCCACTCTCAGGTTATGGATTATAGCTCCAGTGTGTGGATTGAGGGTGTTGGGGCATTAAAACACTTCTTTCCAGCAGGTTTGTGTCTTTAAAATGAGAACTCTCTTTAATTGTCTGCAACCCTGTCGGAGAACCATGGCACATGCCAGTTGTAATTATTAAGTTAAGTTTGCCTATGTTAAAACCTCAACTTCCTTTCATTCTCCTGGATCTACAAATTTGTGTATCAGCATCTGAAACCATAAGTATCCCCCTAGTTCCTGGGCACCTCCTCTCTCAATATTTGTATGCCATAATTGTTTCCCGTTTTCCCTGAGCATTGGTCTCCCTTCCTTCACTTTCTAAATCAATAATATCCTGATAATAAATACTAAGTGACTAATATCTAGGTGGCTACTGTGTAGCAAATGCTATGATGATCATGACAGTCATTACAGCCATGGTCTCTTGCCCTCATGGAGCTCACTGTCTTAAAGGGAAGACAGGGAAGCTAAAGATAATATGGTAACTATGAAGGTGAACACCCCTTGGAATGATATGGTACCGTTAAGCAGGATATTTAATGTAACAGGGTGGGGAGAGTGTGGAAGTCAAAGTTCTTATGGGAAATAACATCGAAGCCAACACTTGAATGAGGAGTTGAAATTGGGTTGGCTAAGAGATTGGCAATTGTTATTCTTCATCTTCATGAAATTCTCTGTCTCTGACCAATTCTCTTGTCTTTTCCCCTGGCCTTAACCTTCTTTTGAAATGAGGGAGAGAATAAATAAAATGAAGTAAATATCTCACTGAAAGTTCTTCATGCTGATATCTTAAAACTATGGTTCTGAAAGCCAATTGCAGTTTGCTGTCATTTATATACCAAAGACTTTGGTTTTCTTGTTTCCTTTCTAGAATGCTAAGATTCTGTTGGAAGATGAAATGGAAACACTCCTTCTGTGCCCCTAGCTTTCACTTTCTTGTCTAGACTTCATAGCTCCCATACACGTTTTCCAGGGCTCCAACCCAGTGTTGAGAAGTGGTAAGTGGGTAAAGTCTTAACAGACTTTCTGCACAAAGAATGATGTCTAGGGAGAAAAGTCTACCCATAGCAGCCTCCAGATACTTCAGTGGAGCAGCCTCACCACTGCAATGCATCTTTCTAGTACCAATAAGAGATTGTACATCTGTTGTTGTATGAGTCTTATTCCCTGCAGAATGGAATGGAGTTTTCCCTCTGTGGTCTGGATTCACCCTTTAAACACAAAGATTTATGTCTATTGTGTTCCATTTCTCAAATATCTTCTTTTTCCTATATCTGTTCTTCATTAGTTATTGCTTTTATTTCCTCAAGCTTCCTCTTAATTCTTGACTTCTTTTTTGAAGTTTCCTCAAGACTTTTCTAGAAGTCTCTACTTCTCTCTGCTGGAGCCTGGAGAAGCAGTTCTTAGCTCTATCATTGTTCTACGTTTAGTAGTAAATACAACTGAGTTACCATTTATAGGAACAACTCCTAAATTTTTTAAAGTTTCTTTCTTTTGCTCTTTTTTTTACTCTTTCCTTTCCTTCTTTTCTCTTCTTTTGTTTCTCTTCTTTCTTTCTGTAATCTCTACACCAAACATGGGGTTGAAAATCAAGACCTTGAGATCAAAAGTCCCATGCCCTTCCAACCCAGCCAGCCAGGTGCCCCACAAATCCTAAATATTTAAAACTTGGAATAGTTTAGTTTTCTTCACAGCACCTGTCCAGAGACCAATGACAGTGATCTAGAAAGTTTTTTAGGTTCTATCTGCTAAAATTGTTAACTTAGCAGCTTATAAATGTATATAAAATGTGCTCATTATTGAGAAACTTGGAAAATTTAGAAAATGTGTTTATGTATTTTTATTGATAGACTTTTTTTGGAAAGATGGAAAACATTTAACCAAGAAGATCTCAATACATTAAATTTGATGCCCTAAGTTATCTTAATTTCTAATAACTTAGGATGACCTGCACTTTGAAAAAATCTTATGACCAAAGATGAGTTCTGCTTGAAAACGAAAAGGTTTTGGTAAAATAGCTCCAATATGCTAGGTTTTGAATAGTATGGGAAAGTGGTTGAATAGTACTATTTTTAACTTTTCCCTTTTATATCTTAACAGTTATGAACCTGAACTGTTTCCCGGCCTTATTTATAGAATGGTAAAACCACGAATTGTGTTGCTGATCTTTGTATCTGGAAAAGTTGTCTTGACAGGTGAGTTCTAAGATTATTTTCTGACTTTTCTTAAATTCAGTAGCTGTGTGTATGCTTTGCTTTTCCTTTTAAATTGCTTTGTTCACCATTACAAAGTCTTGCTATTGTAGAACACCTGGAATAAAAAGTAGAAACAATTATAACATCACCCATTGGTCTCCATATCCAAAAGAATAACTTTTTTTCATGTTTTTTATGTCCTTTTGATATGCATATTTATCTTAACATCCTGCCTTTTTATTAACCATTATAACATGCCACTTAGCTCATTGTTACAAAGTCCTCATAGAAGAATACTTTTAACAGCTCCACAATATTTTTTTTTAATGTTTGTTTATTTTTGAGAGAGACAGAGACAGAGGAGGAACAGGAGAGGACCAAAGAGAGGGGGAAACACAGGATCTGAAGCAGAGCCCAATGCAGGGCTTGAACTCACTAACTGCAAGATCATGACCTGAGCTGAAGTCCGTGGCTTTACCAACTGAGCCACCCAGGTGCCCTTCAGCTGCAAAGGTTCTAGCAGAGGGGTCATCAAGCCTTTTTCTGTAAAGGGCCAAATACTAAATATTTTAGGCTTTGCAGCCTATAGGTTATCTGTTGCAACAACTGAACTCTGCCATTGTAGTGTGAAAGTAGCTATAGGCATTATATCAAGGAAAGGGGTCTGAAATGTGAATTTGATATAACTCATATAATTTATATGTTATGTAATATTTTTCTCCATTTCATTTTCTTTTTTTGCCCCCAATCATTTAGGCCATTGAATTTAAAACCATTTTTAGCTCACACTCTATACAAAAACAGGACTAGATTTGGCCAGCAGCCTGTTTCCTGACCTCTGTTCTAACACTTTATCATATCAAACTTATTCTCCTTTGCCAGGCATTTAAATGTGCCTTCTTTGTTTGCTGCTTATAATGGCACAGACTTTTGGCTATTTTTATGTGTGGAGAATTATGCTGTTAGTGTGAATGCTCAGAAATGGAACTTTTGTTTAAGGATAGGACTATTCTTAAGGTTCTGAGTACAAATTGCCAAACTGTTTTTTAAAGGGCTACATACTATATAGTTCTCCCATATTCTATATTCCTAACAGCACTGTATTGAAGTATTTTTTACAAACCTTCAGCAGTATTCAAAACAAAAACAGCATAAAAATGTTTATAAGTGAAAATGATCTCATTGCTTTAACTACATTGGTAATCAGAAACAAATTGATGACTTCTCTAAGATAGTTAAGAAATAGCATTTTATCTTTTGTAGACATTGTATACATAACTTCATCCTTTATGTCTACTTAGTGTTTATTATATTTTTCCCCTAAGGATTTGTATGAGTTCATAATATTAAAAGTAATTACTCTTTGTTTTAGACATGGCTTTTTCCAGTTGACTTATTTTTACATAAAGAAGGGTTTTGTCAATTCTTGAGATAAATGGTTGAGACTCTTTCCACCCATTCTGCTGAAGTTTGCTACTCTTGTTGAATGTTGTCTTTTTTTTTTAAACATATTTTACTGTTCTGTACCAAGATGAATGCCAAATTTATATAGCAGGGGCCAAATTGATTAGGACCCACCCTCAAATAGACAGCCAGCCAGCCATTTTACCACTGCATATTACTCTACTTATTCTTACTTTGTCATCACTCCATTTGACCTTTATATTTATATGGGTCTGTAGTCTTCCCTTTGCTCTAGAATTTTGTGATAATCCCATTTTATATATTACTATTGTGATATAAATGTGCTTTAATTTTAGTAGTCTTTGTATCTGCTAGGGTCAATTTCCTCTCTCTATTTGTTTCTTAGCTCCTCTTGAAAATTTTGTCTTCCAAATAAGCTTTGGAATTTTACAAAGTCTTGCCCCATCTAAAAAAAATTGAGATTTTTGCATTGCGTGAGTTAATTTGGGGAAAAATGATAAAGTCGTCACTCAGCATTCCAAAATATGGAATTTCTGTTCTTAAGTGTTCTTTTAGAACTCTCAGTAAAGTTTTATAGTTTGTTTTACTATAACAAAAAGCTAATGTGTCTTCAAAGTGAGGAAAGCCTGTTTGGAATTCAAGAACCTTTTGAATACAGCAAAGCTGCAGTTTCACAGATACTGCCAGTTTAGAGTCTAGAATAATTAAGACCTCCTCGTGATTGACAAAAAGGTTACTTTTATATGTCCTGAAGGAAAGGGGGAAACTCTGCCAAGTAAATTGAAGAGCATAAATATTGGAGCAAACAAATGCCCTACTTAAGGGAACAAACCTTTTTTTTTAAAATAGTTTATTGTCAAATTGGTTTCCATACAACACCCAGTGCTCTTCCCCACAAGTTCCCTCCTCTATCACCACCACCTCTTCCCCCCCTTTCCCTTCAACCCTTAGATCATTTTCAGCATTCAGTAGTCTCTCAAGTTTTGCATCCCTCTCTCCCCCTAACTCTCTTCCCCTCTTCCCCTCCCCTGATCCTCCATTAGGTTTCTCCTGGTCTCCTGTTAGACCTATGAGTGCAAATATATGGTATCTGTCCTTCTCTGCCTGACTTATTTTGCTTAGCATGACACCTTCAAAGTCCATCCACTTTCCTACAAATGGCCATATGTCATTCTTTCTCATTGCCATGTAGTACTCCATTGTGTATATATACCACATCTTCTTGATCCACTCATCAGGTGATGTGATGGACATTTAGGCTCTTTCCATGTTTTGGCTATTGTTGACAGTGCTGCTATGAACATTGGGGTACATGTGCTCCTATGCATCAGCATTTCTGTATCTCTTGGGTAAATCCCTAGCAGGGCTATTGCTGGGTCATAAGGGAGTTCTATGGATAGTTTTTTGAGGAACCTCCACACTGTTTTCCAGAGCGGCTGCAC